>NC_041222.1:106272217-106323444 GCF_002837175.3 Physeter macrocephalus | reverse complement strand
GAGGGAGAGAGAGAGGGAGAGAGAGAGGGAGAGAGAGAGAGAGAGAGAGAGAGGGAGGAGAGAGAGAGAAAGATAGAAAGAAAAAATAAAGTTATTAAAATAAAAAATTTAAAAATATTAAAAAGTAATTTAAGAAAAAAGAATGAAGAGAACAACCAAACCAAAAAACAAATACACCGATGATAACAAGCGCTAAAAACTATACTAAACGCAAGAGGGAAGAGATATGGGAACATATGTATATGTATAACTGATTCACTTTGTTGTAAAGCAGAAACACACCATTGTAAAACAATTATACTCCAATAAAGATGTTAAAAAAAAAAACTATACTAAAAAAAAAAACAAACCAAAAAAACGGACAGACAGGACCCTAGGACAAATGGTAAAAGCAAAGCTATACAGACAAAATCACACACAGAAGCATACACATACACACTTACAAAAAGAGAAAAAGGAAAAAAATATATACATTGTTGCTCTGAAAGTCCATCTCCTCAATTTGGGATGATTTGTTGTCTATTCAGGTATTCCAGAGATGCAGGGTACATCAAGTTGATTGTGGAGATTTAATCTGCTGCTCCTGAGGCTGCTGGGAGAGATTTCCCTTCTCTTCTTTGTTTGCACAGTTCCTAGAGTTCAGCTTTGGATCTGGCCCCGCCTCTGCGTCTAGGTCACCTGAGAGCGTCTGTTCTTTGCAGACAGGACGGGGTTAAAGGAGCAGCTGATTAGGGGCTCTGGCTCACTCAGGCAGCGGGGAGGGAGGGGTACGGAATGCGGGGCGAGTCTGCAGCGGCAGAGGCCGGCGTGACATTGCAGCAGCCTGAGGTGCGCCGTGTGTTCTCCCAGGGAAGTTGTCCCTGGATCACGGGACCCTGGCAGTGGCGGGCTGCACAGGCTCCTGAGAAGGGAGGTCTGGAGAGTGACCTGTGCTTGCACACAGGCTTCTTGGTGGCTGCAGCAGCAGCCTTAGCGTCTCATGCCCATCTCTGGGGTCCACGCTGATAGCTGCAGCTCGCTCCCTGGAGCTCATTTAGGCAGTGCTTTGAATGCCCTCTCCTTGTGCACCCCAAAACAATGGTCTCTTGCCTCTTAGGGAGGTCCAGACTTTTCACTGGACTTCCTCCTGGCTAGCTGTGGCGCACTAGCCCCCTTCAGGCTGTCTTCACGCAGCCAACCCCAGTCCTCTCCCTGGGATCTGACCTCCGAAGCCCGAGCCTTAGCTCCCAGCCCCCGCCCACCCCGGCAGATGAGGTGACAAGCCTCTTGGGCTGGTGAGTGCTGGTCGGCACCGATCCTCTGTGCGGGCATCTCTCCGCTTTGCCCTCTGCACCCCTGTTGCTGCGCTCTCCTCCGTGGCTCCGAAGCTTCCCCTCCACCCTCCCTGTCTCCACCAGTGAAGGGGCTTCCTAGTGTGTGGAAACCTTTCCTCTTTCACCACTCCCTGTCACTGGTGCAGGTCCTGTCTCTATTCTTTTGTCTCTGTTTTATCTTTTTTCTTTTGCCCTACCCAGGTACGTGGGGGAGTTTTGTGCCTTTTGGGAGGTCTGAGGTCTTCTGCCAGCGTTCAGTAGGTGTTCTGTAGGAGCTGTTCCACATGTAGATGTATTTCTGATGTATCTGTGGGGAGAAAGGTGATCTCCACGTCTCACTCCTCCATCTTGATAAGGACACCTCCTTATCTAGGTGTCCTAGATAAGGTTTTACCAGCACAGCCCCGCCCATTTGCTTCGGCTTTCACTGCCACAGCAGAGTTGAGTAGTTACTCAGGACAGCCTATGGGCTGCAAAGCCTAAAACACTGACTATCTGCCCTTTTACAGAAAAGGTCTGTCTATCCCTGCACTACAAAATCATCAAATCCACAAGTTTTACCTAAAGTAAAGCAAACACTAATATGGGATTTAAAAAGGATCAAACAGCAAAGCAAAATAGCTAGAAGAATGATCTCGAAAGTCAGACACACTGGGCTTGTATGCTGCCTCTGGACATACCAAGTGATCTCGGGCAAAGTACTAATGACTGAGTCAGTTTCACAACGTGTGGCCTAGGAATAAAAATCCCCACTGCAGAGAGTTACTGTTAGGATTAGATTCTAAGTAACTTTAGTTAATTTTTATAAATACTGCTCAGAGAAAAACAAACAAACAAACCACCTGGCTTGAGATCTTACTTGTTAAGAGTTTCCTTAACCTGCATTTTTTTAAAAATTTCAAATTACCTGAACAGGGAAAATTTTGTATTCGCATACAAGCATATGAAATAACTCTGAAATCCATGGTTACTTCAAATTACAATTCAACCTAAAAATTATTTATGTCCCAAATGCTTATTCATAGGTCGGGGACTTTGATTTCATTTGGCCACAGAAACAATGTTGTAATCATTATGATTTCCCAAAGCAGTTAATAAAATGTACTGATCAAATAATTTAAGTACAGCAGTTTCCCAATTCCAGAGGATTAATCTTTAAGACTGAGAACTTATTCTTAACTGTTTAGGTTTGATTATTTATAATGAGATTATAAGTATTAAAAAACACATATTAGGTTTAAGACGTGTCTCTGTCACAACCTCTTTAAGACTGCTTCTCTTCATCAGGAAAATGGATATTTCATGACTAGTTATAAGGATAAACCACAGTGTAATATATATACATTTTCAAACTGTACAAACAAACCATAAGTATTAATATTTATCAGGGGAAAAATATTTATTATGTGCTGCCTTAAATCACTGGTGTTAATATATTTTTCTTGAAGAGTCAGGGTTATTACCATAAATATCCATCACAGTCCTGTGCTATAGGTACATTTGTTATATAAATATCTCAGTAGTTAAAATGCTGAATGCTGTCAGAGTCCAAAAATAAGCATTAATGACCACTATAAAAGTAGTACCCAAGTAACACCAGTTTCTCCTCATTCATCACATCAAGGTCTCTGTTGATCATTCTCTCCCTGATTGTTGTATGGTGTAAATATCTGACAACATAGTGCATGTCTAATGCAAACTGACCGACAAAGAAAATTACTAATCTTGCTAAAGATGAAGGGTTTCATGAAGATAACAATGATACTGGAAAAATTTTCAAATCACACGCAAAACCGTCTACAAATACAACAGGATTAGATAAATTAATTGACTTTTTTAAAAGTGCAAAGAATTATGATGTTGGTCCTTCAAAATATTATGGTTATTAAAAAATTCAAAAATGATCTTCGGAAAACTGCCAAAATCTCAGCCATTTTCGCAAGAAACAGCCCTCTTTTATAATATAGTTATAAAACCGAAACATACAAAAAATTGTGAAGTGAAAGGTATACCATCTTTCATCAATTCTAATATGAACATTGTTCACATTTTAACATCTCTGAAATGAGGTGCATCTTACAATCAATAGCATCTCTATGACCTGTTATAATCTTATAAACTGTGGGCTGGGCAGCAGTTACAACATAGATGTTACTGCCTGAGAATGTATGCACTTTGTCAATTTTTTATTTCTTGGTGTCATAACTGGAAAACCTCAACTCCTCAGTTTTAAATTTAAAAAATCACGTACTGGCTTGTTCAAGAGGAAACAGGAGCCTAGCAGTTGTTGAAAACCTTCCATTGATTCCCTCTGATAAAAGCAAGAAAGCACCAGCACCAAGGCTTGCAGACTGGTGCTGACTCCCTGAGAGAAAATTGCGGTTCTCTTTTAAGAATCGCTGAAATCTCAGTGCGCTTGGTGGCATAGAGTGTAATATTATTTGAGAAAACGTGAACGTCAATGACCCTAATTTTAAAAATGAATGATTGGAAAGTCAAAGTATGAAAGTAGATTTAGGAATGAATACCTTTACCAATTTATTTCATTCATATTTTCCTTTGTATGGATGCTCAAGAATAACATAATAAAAAAAAATCCAAAAGACTTATTTCAACAAATATAAAATAAAAAGGTTAAGTGATTAAAAGCATTGTATCAAGTTAAATTGGCAAGATCTTTTTAAATCATATATACAATAACAATATGCCTTATAGTTGTATCTTAGATTTGATAAAATACATATTGTATTCATTATACAATTCTAACAGAAAAATTATAATCCTCCTCAAGTTAGTTACTTTCAGAATCAATATGGACTTGGAAGTATATCCAAAATTCTGACAAACATAAGACCAAATAATTTTTAAATTTCATTTTTCAAGGTAAAATCCCAATCAAACCCTTTTTCCACTCTTTACTACAAAATGTGGGTCTCTATTTTAGCTGGATTTACTTTAAGTGGTTTTTCCCAACATGAATGCTGCTGGGCTAAAGAGGGTCTCCTACACGAGACACAGGGCTGACTGACTCAGCATCTCACGCTGACTGAGCGACTGACTGAGCAACGGTTCCCAGGCTCCTGGCTGTTCTCAGAGGAGACTGCGAGGCTCTCCCTGAGGCCTCTCCTCCCTGAGGCTCCCCGGCTGATTCATTAGAGCTGATAAACTCTCAGAGCAGCCACGTCTCCCTGCTCCAGCCTGTGCAGCATAAACGTGCAGTACAGACCTGTGGCACAGAATCAATCGTTTTCCCATGGCAACAACGGAATGTCTACTCTTTGAAGATACACGAGGCTGGCAAAATCAGAAAGCTTTACATAAACTACCTAAGATGCTGTGCAAATTAACAGTAATTATTTCTAGAGTTAATCACCATCTCCTCCTCAGCAGGAAACAAATGCAGTGGCAGTAAAAACATGTCTACCTTCCCCCTGAATCTCTCCCACTGCCTCGGCCACAGTCCCCAAGCCAACAAGGCAACAGAAAGGTACCATGAACTCTCTCACAAAGATAAGGCAGATGGAGTCTCAGTAGAAACTAGAAACAGTGTCTTCAGGGAACTGCACGTAGTCTGGGTATGGTTGAAGCTGAAGGGATGAAGAAGGGAACGGAAAAATCAAGAGCAGTAAGAAAGACAAAGGGTAGACCCCTTGTGCTAAGCTACCAGGTTTAATTTATCCTCTAAACAATAAATAACCACTAAGTAATTCCAAGCATATGGGCAATGTGTTCCATGTGGCTTTAGAAAGATCACCTTGGCAGCCAAAGCCAAAGATGCATTAGAAGGATCCTCAATTAGAAGCGGTGAGATGAAAGACTAACAAGAGGTAAGGATCTCAACAAAGGCAAAACTAACAAAAACAGAAAGGAGGAGGTGGTTACGGGATATTCAGAAGGCAGAAAACGTGGTCTGGTCGCTGACTGGCTATAAGTTGGGTGGGACGTGACAGAGAGAAGATGCTACGAGATGGCTTTCAAACAAGAACCCCCAAAGTCAAGCCATCTTTGATGGTGATTCTTTGCAGCAGGATGGGTACTACAGGAAGGGCCATGGGTCTGAAGACAATGAAGTGAATTTGGTTTTGGAAATAAAAGAATGAAGTACAGAAGCTCTAGTCCTGGGTAAGATGGAAGCACACGCACCCCCTTTCCGAGTGAACACATGATAAAGTGCCGGCACACCTGGGGACCCTGAAAAGTAAACAGAGGCCGGCAGAGTCGAGAATGCCAGAGCTCAGAGTACCTGTAAATGCACGATGAGGGTACCACATTTTTTTTTTTTTTCGGTACGCGGGCCTCTCACTGTTGTGGTCTCTACCGTTGCGGAGCACAGGCTCCGGACGCGCAGGCTCAGCGGCCATGGCTCACGGGCCCAGCCGCTCCGCAGCACGCGGGATCCTCCCGGACCGGGGCACGAACCCGTGTCCCCTGCATCGGCAGGCGGACTCTCAACCACTGTGCCACCAGGGAAGCCCGAGGGTACCACATTTTTAAAACTGCGGTATCTTCTGGCCTAAACCTAACTTGGCCAAAAACCCGAAACTGAGCACTCTGGTAACAACAGCAGTAACTCCGGTTATCTCTTTCAGTTCCGGAGTGCAGAGGGAAAACTCAAGGAGAAAGTAGGAAATGTTCCAATTTTTTTCTTTCTCTCTCCTTTTTTTCTTGTGCTGCAGCCCCCAGGAAAGCTTACTGCTGTGGTGGCAGCCGAGACAGCAAAGGAGCTTCTGGGAACTACAATGGTGAGAGAGCGATCCTTTGTCTCCTGTGACGTTGATACTCCAAAAGCCAGAGCAAAGCCTGTGGCCTCTGCCTCTCTCCTTCTCTCTCTGCCTCTGTCTGTCTGTCTCTCCTCCCACTGCTTCACTCTAGGAGTGAGGGAGCTCTAGGTATGAGGCCTCAGACTGAGAGGTGAGCCCAGGGAAAAGGCGGGCATCAGACCAATAGCACACTGCGGGGCTCCGGAAAATGGCCCCAGAGTTGTTATGAAGTCCTGGGGTTGCCTGCATCTGTGTGTGGACAAGACCCTGCTCTGCATGAGCACAGGGCTGGCCGACAGACTTCCACCCAAATCCCGGGCAGACAACACTGCACAGTGCACACGAGGGACAAAAGGAAAACAGGAATTTGAAGCCTGACCCTGACAGGTCAACTGCCTGCTAAAACAAAATCAACAGCCTCCGTAAAATTTAAACAAAATCCAAAGTCTAATAATGTAATAGTCCAAATGTCCAGAGTACAACTCAAAATTAATCAGCACATGAAAAACGACAAAAATCTCAACCTACCTGGGAATATACAATAGACAGATTATGATTAGATGAAACAGATGATATAATTATGTGACCAAAACTTCAAAGAAACTATTTTAAAAGTATTTCAACAGCAATCAAGTGGTGAAAAAAGGTTAACATAGAAAATATTACCAGAGAAAGAAAAGAAACAAGGAAAAACCAAATGGAAACACAAGGAATGAAAAAATACAATTACCAAAATAAAACCCTCCCTGGCTGGACCAAATAAGCAGAATAAAGATGAAAGGGGAAAGAGGAAGTGAACCTGAAAACAACAGAAATTAACCAATCTGAACAACAGAGAAAAAAACTAAAAAACTGAACAGAGCTTCACGAACCTGTGGAACAAGAACAAAAGGTCTAACATTCATGTCATCAGAGAACCAGAGAAGAGAAAGAGCACAGAGCTGAAAAAAATATTTGAAGAAATCATGGCTCAAAAATGGCATAAGGCATAAATCTACAAGTTCAAGAAACTTAGCAAACCACCAACAGAATAAACCTAAAGAAATCCATGCCCAGAGACAACTTAATCACACCACTGGAAACTAAGGACAAAGAAAGAATCTGGAAGCATCCAGAGAAAAATAAGACATACCTGCAGGAGGAAAAAAGGTGAGGATTTCTCTTCAAAACCTATGGAGGACAGAAAGCAGTGAAGTAACTTTTTTTTTTTTTTTTGCAGTATGCGGGCCTCTCACTGTTGTGGCCTCTCCTGTTGCGGAGCACAGGCTCCGGACGCACAGGCTCAGCGGCCATGGCTCACGGGCCTAGCCGCTCTGCGGCATGTGGCATCTTCCCGGACCGGGGCACAAACCCATGTCCCCTGCATTGGCAGGCAGACTCTCAACACCTGTGCCACCAGAGAAGCCCAGTGAAGTAACTTTTTAAATGAAAATAGAAAAGAACTGTCAACCCAAAATACTACAACCATCGAAAATACTGTTTAGAAATAAAGATGAAATAAAACAAAGAGGATTTGTAGCCAACAGACCTAACCTAAAAGAACTGCCAAAGGAATTTCTTCAGACAGAGAGAAATTATATAAGAAGAAACTTGGATCATTAGGAATGAGTGAATAGCAAGAAAAATGGTAAATATCTGTGTAAATATTAGAAAGTATTCCTGTCCTATTGCCTTCTTAAACATGTTTGAAGTTGCAAGCAAAATTTATAACATGGCCTAATGAGGATTTAAATGTATGTAAATGTAATATAAAAGACAACGATGGCATAAAGGGGAGAGGGTAAGGGTACCTACATGATGGAAAAATTTCTACATTCCAAATTGAAGCAGTAAAATAGTGTTTACAGCTGACCCGGGAACAACAAGGGGTTTGGGGCACCGACCCTTCACATGCAGTTGAAAATGAGATAACAAATACGTGTTGTTAAAAGCCACTAACTTGTGCTAATTTGTTACACAGCAAAACAAAACAAAACCAAAAATGAATCCCTCCACCAATACGAGGAACAAAAAGAGATTACATTTTGGTAAGAAAGGTCAATTCACTCTAAAACCCCAACAATTCTAAATGTGTATGCTCTCTGAAAAAAAAAAAAAAGAAAGAAAGAAAGAAAGGAAAAACTGACCAAACTAAAAGGAGAAACAGATAAATCTATAATTATATTTGAAGGCTTCAACTCTGCTACCTCAGCATCAGACGATGTTGGCATAATGTCAGCGTGGATCAAGTACTAAAAAGCACCATCAACTCACTGGATCTAATTGAAACATATAGCACTCCACCCAACCACAGCAGGGGACACATTCTTTTCAAGTGCATGTGGAACATTCACGAAGACAGATCATATCCTAGATCAATGTACAAGCCCTAACAAATGTAAAATGACTGAATGAAGTCCTACAAAGTATGTTCTCTGATCATAAAACCAGAAAACAATAACAGAAAAAAGTAGGAAAATGTCCAAACACTTGGAAATTAACCCATTTCTAAGTAATCCATGGGCCAAAGAGGATGCTTCAAGGGAAATTACAATAAATTTTGAACTGAATGAAAATGAAAATAGAACACAGAAAAATTTGTGGGGTGCAACTAAAGCAGTGCTTAGAGGGAAATTTATAGCATGCAATACCAATATTAGGAAAGAAAAAAGGTCTCACCCTCAGCTACCTAAGCTTCAACCTTAAAAGACCAGAAAAGAGCAAAATAAACAGAAATCAAGCAGAAGGTAGATAACATTGTGAATTGTTTATTTTTAAATGGTTAAGACAGAAAATTTTATGTTTTGTGTATTTTACCACACTAAAAACATTTTCTTTCATGGATCATAGATCTAAAGGTTGAAAGTAAAACTATATAAATTTTTTGAAAAATAGGAGCAAATCTTCATGACTGCTGGATAGGCAGAGAGTTTTTAGACATGATAGAGCAACAGCATGATCCGTAAATAAGAAACCTGAAAACGTACACTTTATCGAAGTTAACACCTTGCACTCTGTGAAAAATATTGTTAAGAGAATGATAAGCCAAACTGCCACCTAAGAGAAAATATTGGCAAGTCACTTACCCAATAAAAGATTTGTCCAGAATATAAAGAACTCTCAAAGCAAAACAGTAACAACACAACACAATTAACATGGACAAATTACTCAGACACACGGTTCTCTAAAGAGGATATAAGGATCACAAATAAGCACATGAAAAGGGATTCAACATCATTAACATTTAGAGAAATGCAAATCAAACCACAATGAGATACCCCTATACATGGATTAGATGGCCAAAATAAAAGACAGTGACAATACCGAATGCTGATGAGGATGTGGGGCAACGGGCTCTCCTGATCACTGCTGCTAAGAAGGCAAAAAGGTGCGAGTGCTCTGGCAAATGGCTGACTTTTGAAAACTCAAGTTACTCTACACTTTTGAAAACTCTACACTTACCACATGATTCAGAAAAGCTACTCTTGGGCATTTACCCTAGAGAAACAAAAACTTACTCTTCTCCAAACACCTGTAAATGAGTGATCAAAGCAGCACTGATTATAATTACCAAAAACTATAAACAACCCAAATGTCCCTCGGTGGGTGAATGAATAAACGAACTGTAGCACATCCATACAATGGAATACCACTCAACAACAAAAAAGAAAAAGTTACTGATATATGCAACAACTTGGATGAACAGCATTAAGGTGAATGAAAGAAGCCAACCACTAAAGGTTATATACTATTATATATACCACACACAAATACCATATAAGACATTCTTGAAAAGCCAAACCATAGTAATGGAGAATAGACAGTGGCTGCCAGGGTATTAGGGGTGAGGGTACAGCATGACTATGTTGAGAGAGAGCACGAGAGAGTTTTGGGGTGATGGAATGGTTCTGTATCCTGACTGTGGTGGTGGGTACGTGAATTTATACTTGTGTTAAAATTCATGGAACTGGAGAAGAAAAATAAAGTTAATGTTATTGTATGATGATTTACATAATAATAGGAAAATTTTAAAATAAGGTACCAATGTGACCGCTAGGAAATGATGTCCAGAAGGCAGCTAGACAGGATGGAAGTTAGGAGAGTAGTCTGCGTAACTGACAGAGACTTTGAGGTCACCAGTCCCTTGTAGAATAGTAATGGAGATCACCCCAGGGTATTAACTTACAGTGAAAAATAACCAAGGACAGAACCCCAGGAAATATCAGCCTTAGAAACTAAAGAAGAGAATCCTGTAGAAGAAGATATTAAGAAATAATAATCAGAAAAGTAAAGGATAAACAAAGAGAATTTGGTGTCACAGAAGGCAAGGAAGAAATTTTGAAGAAGTAACTCATGAGATCAAATGTCACAGAAAGGTCAAGTAAGATAAAGATTTAAAATACTCTATTATATTTGGCAAGATGGACATTGGTGACTTCTGTTTCAACAGGATTATGAATAGCGGGTAAGCAATGACAGAGAACAGAGCTTCATTCATTTCAGGTGTCTGGCTATGAAGAGGAGCAAGGAGCCGGGAACGTGAGAAACATGAATATATTTATGGGCTATGCCAGGAAAGAAGGGAAGTTCAGAAAAGAGAGGAAACAAGTGATAGAGTAAGGAGGACCCTTGAGGAAACAGACAGCATGGCCCAGAAAATAAGGCCATGAAAGTGTGGGCTCTCAAGTCAGACTGCAGGGATTTAAACATGATGTAATCTATCATTTGGTTGCTGTAAAGCTCAAGCTGTCACTTTAGCTTCTCCACCTCTGCCTCAGCGAGATGTAAGATGGGAAGACGACAGAACCTGCCTCAGAGCACTGCTATGAGAAGTGAGTTAATACAGGTATAGAACTTAGAACTAAGCCTGACACATAAGCACCCAGTAAATGACTAATGTTAACAATTACCATCATCAAATAGGATGGAATAGGAAGATTACTTTTGAACAGAGGAAATCCTTCTCTGAGACTGGAGAAAACAAGGATAGATTGGGTACAATTACGCATAGGTTTATAAGTATGGAGGCAGAAAATGTGATGAAATGTGGGATTCTTAAGCCCAATTTTCTCTGTGATGTAATGATTATCTTCACAGAAAGGGAAGAAGGATGAAACCACGGAGGAAAGTCCCCGCTGTGGGCAAAAGGAGAGGCTGCTGACCACGGAGATTCAGAGGACAGCCGAGAAGGACTGACAGCTCTGCTGAAACCAGAGGCCATAAACCCATCTGACACTAGTCATCACAGCTTTTAACTTTCTCCAGCAGTGTTCAAAAGTCTGAGAGTGAAAATAGTCACCAACTGAGTTACACATAATAAAGAGGGATATGCCCACTCAGAAGGAAGGGTTCTGTGGGAGCATGGGGAGCATATAATTGAGCGAATTTAATGATCAGCTACTCCCATGAGCTTTAAAAGCATCTCTTAGAAACTGTACAAATGCCCATCAACTGAGGACTGAACAAACAAACTGTGGTACATTCACACGATGGAATATGACTCAGGAATAAAAAAGAACTACTGATACACAGCAGCCTCCAAACTCTATATACTGTATGATAATTTTACATGAAATTCTAGAAGAAACAAGACCACAGTGACAGGAAGCAGATCGGTGGTTGTGTACGGCTGGTAGAAGATTGACTGTCACGGGGCACAAGGAAACTTCTTCCTCCAGTTTTACTGAGACACGACTGACTTACAACACCGTTAGTTTAAGGTGTACAACATAATGACTTGATACACACATATACTGAGAAAGGATCACTATGGTAAGTTTGGTTATCATCCATCATCTCACATACCGACAGCTTTTTCTCTGGTGGCAAGAGGAGGAACCTTTTAAGAAATGATGGAATGGTGCTGTCCTGTGACTGTGGCAGTGGTTACATGACCACAAACACCTGTCAACACTCATCCAGATACACACCCAACACTGGTGAATTTCACCGTATTTAAACTTCATGTTAACACAGCTGACTTCTTACAAGGCTCTGTTTGGACGCCGGGTTGCGTGCTCCACCACCAAGCACGGGCTCGAGACAGCTCCTCCCCCTCGCCTTGTCTACATCCCCAGACGCGGCCTCTAAGTCACAGGCAAAGGGACTGTGGCGGGCAGAACCTGGAGAAGACCCCCAAGGCTTCCTGATACCCGCCCCCACTCCCCAGGTGTGCAAGTCAGATGGGTTGTACCCCCAGGATTAGGTCACGATAAATGGGATGAGGGACGTTCAACCAGTGAGCTGACCATTAAATGCAGAGTTTTCCTGGCTGGTTGTAGACGCGGCAGGTGGGGGTTGACGCACGGGGAGTTCCTTGACACTGAGATGAAGGGGCCACGCGGTCCCAGTCAAAGCTCTCGGACGGCGAGGCCTGGGTTCCACAGCGGCAGGGGGGGAAGTCCTGCCAGCACCCTGAGGGGTCGGTGAAGACGGCCGAGCCTCCAGCTGAGGACACAGCCGTTGACACCTCCACCTCAGCCTCAGGAGACCAGGAGCAGAGAACTGTTACAACGTGCCAGAGCCCTGGCCCGGAGAAACTGCGGGTCATAAACTTGTGTTGCTTTAAGCCACTACATTTATGGTAATTTGTTATACAGCATGGAAAAGGAGAGGCCAATTTTAAACAGCCCCTCTACCTCATCATAAAAAAGTTCCAATTTAAAACTTAAAATTGTGTGAACTTAAAATCTTAAAATCCCCACAGCTAAGCTCAGCTTTCGCCTCTGTTCTTTACCTCACGCTTCCAGAATATATATTCTTGTCTAACACCAGACTCTAAGTTATTCCAGAGAGAAACTATATCTGAGTAAGCTTTAATTAAGTCATCTTTAATCAATTAATTAACCTATTACCCCCAAAGTGTTTAACACACTGCCTTGTTGTTATATTAGTGAATAAAGAAAGTAATATATGATGCACCCACCCAGATATACTGAAAATTAAAAATTCTTCACTTTTTAGCCACATTTTTCTAAAGTAAAGTTTCATGTATACATATAGTCATCTAGGGAATGAAGAAACTCTACATAGGTTAACAAAACGAATCTTGGAAAGTCATTTAAAAATCACTGTAAAAAATGCACTGATTTCTAAAGCACATCTTTTAAAAATGATAAAACATCAAAATGAAAATACTAATATCTGACTGCAGTTGAGACCACGGCCTCCCCTTCGTCCAAAATTCCAGACTCGAGAAGCTGTCAAGTGAATGCACGTCAGCCCTCACGAACGAGCGAGACCCTTGGTAGTCCCAAGAACAGGAGGAATCCAGAGGTAAGGCAAGTACACACGTGGGTTCAAGATGAGAAGCGTCATGAGCACAGCCTGTAGGAAGAGGCCTCAGCAGCGGATGTGAGCAACAGGAGGCTGCTCTGCGATGAGCTGGCAGCCGGGGCATGACGGGAACAGCAGCAATGGCGCTTAAAGAAGAGGTCCCCCAGCACGCTATCCATCTCCGCAAGCAGCTCCCTTCAGACACGAGTGATGAGAGAGCCCGGAGCGAAAGGCCAGGCCGGTGCTCCAGGTGACCAGTGACACCCAGGAAGGTGGGGTCTCCAATGCCCAGAAAATAAGCTGCCAAGTACTTGCCTGGCCAAACAGCAATGTGTCCCACCCATCCTCTACTCTGATGAAAAACTGAACAGAGGAGAGGTCAGCAACACGTGCCCATCTCGCCAGGGGGCCACCCAAACAGAGGCAATGAAGGGTAAAATAGACACCCCCAAACATGAACACACCAGCAAGAACACCAAACGTATGAGGGATGCCAGCACCATGAAACAGGGAGCATACTTGCTGAAAAAAAAACTGAAGACACCGAGGTGACACGGCCAAGAGTGCACTAAGAACAAGACCTTATGAGAACCAAAGTATCATTAGAGAAATGAGCACATGATCAAGGAGCTTTCAAGGAAAACTAAGAAGATTCATGGACATGAAAATACAAGTTTCTAAACTTAAGAGAAAACATCACTGGATGGGCTGAAGAGCCCAAGAGTAGACAAAACTAAAGAACATGTTACGAGCTGAAATTCAGGCCCAGGAATCCTTCCAAAACAGTAAGAAGGGACAAAGGGATAAAAAAGATGAAATAAAAGTACAGAAAAAGAGACATTTGATGCAGAGGTTCCAATCTATCCATTTAACAGGAGTTCTCTTACAGAGAAAAAGGAGAAGAAGCAATATGTGAAGAAGTGTCAATTAAGAATGTCCCGGGGGCCTCCCTGGTGGCGCGGTGGTTGAGAGTCCACCTGCCGATGCAGGGGATACGGGTTCGTGCCCTGGTCTGGGAGGATCCCACATGCCGGGGAGCGGCTGGGCCCGTGAGCCATGGCCGCTGAGCCTGTGCGTCCGGAGCCTGTGCTCCGCAACGGGAGAGGCCACAGCAGTGAGAAGCCCGCGTACGGCAAAAAAAAAAAAAAAAAAAAAAAAAAGAATGTCCCGGAACTGAAGGCGAGTGCTCAGACTGAAAGCATCTGGTTAGAGTCACGACAGGTCAATTAAAAAATACCGAGAACACTCAAGCGATATTTCAGAACATGGAAGGTAGAAAAACAGTGCCAAAAGCTTTCAGAGGAAAAACCCCTTACAGAGGAACATGAAGGAAAACAATGTCACAAGACTTGAGAGCGACAATGAGACCATGATGAGGCAGCAGCTTCAAGGTGGGGTGGGGAGAGCTTGCAACCCACTTTTCTTCACCCAGCAAACTAACAGCCAAGACTTCCACTTGCAGCCGTGGTGGAGTAACAGGGACCAGATCTACCCTCCCACCTTCAGCAACTACAAGTCTGGACAAAGCAGATGAAACAATGATTTTCCAACACTGGCAAACAGGCAGCACAAGACAGTAATCCTTGTGAGAAGGGTAACAAGTGAGGTAAGCTCAGTAATTGCCCCGTTTCCAGGCTGCAGCACAGGGAGAGGGTGTCCTGCATTAGGGAAACAGCAGCCAGAGCTTGGGAGGTTGAAGAGCACTAACATTTGCAGGAAGGGGTACCAAGGAAGAGAGAGCTGTCCAGAGAGTCCTGGAATCGGCAGAGGTTTCCCGAGTCTCTTGCTGAGTGACGGTTACCATGACATCACCAATCCCTCAGGCTCACTGATGGCTGGGAACACATCACACTTCCAACAGCCAGACTAGAAAGGCCTCCAAATCAACAGAGCATTGGAGTACCACCAATCCATCATCAGAGCATCAAGAGTACTGCCTCGCTTTTCCAGTAAGCGGCCTGAGGTGACCTCTAAAAATGGTTTGCTATTCACTTGACCCAGAAAACCCCACAAAATCATGCAAGTCGAGAGGTTCAAATCTTCATGTTCACTTTAACTCGTGAAATGGCCCAGGCCATTAAGGGTATGCATATCCGAAAAGTCACCAAGAACCTGAAGGATGTCACTTTAAAGAAGCAATGTGTGCCATTCCGTCGTTACAATGGTGGAGTTGGTAGGTGTGTCCAGGCCAAACAGTGGGGCTGCACGCAGGGTGAGTGGTCCAAAAAGAGTGCTGAATTTTTACTGCACATGCTCAAAAATGCAGAGAGTAATGCTGAACTTAAGGGCTTAGATGTAGATTCTCTGGTCATTGAGCATATCCAGGTAGACAAAGCCCCCAAGATGCGGCGCAGGACTTACAGAGCTCATGGTCAGATCAACCTATACATGAGCTCTCCCAGCCCCACTGAGATGATCCTTACTGAAAAAGAAAAGATTGTTCGTAAAGCAGAAGAGGAGGTTGCCCAGAAGAAAAATATATCCCAGAAGAAATTGAAGAAACAAAAACTTATGGCCCTGGAATAAATGCTGCAAAAAGTAAATGCAAATAAAAGTTAAAAAAAAGAAAAAAAAAAAAAAAAAAAAAGAGTACTGCCTGAGCAGTGGCGCCAAGTGTGTTCTAGACGAAAGGCTGTTCTCCACCTGCGTAGCAAAGCTGAGAATCAACCTTGAAAGACTCAAACTATTTTCAAGTAACATAACTGCATCGCAGAATAAATTTATTCATTTGTGTTTAAATACAAAAAAATCCAAGATAAAATACACAATGCCAGGCATCCAACCACAAATTACCAGGTGGGTAAAGAAGCAGGAAAACATTACCCAAATGAAGAGAAAATCAATCAACAAACAGACTCAGGAATGACACAGATAATAGAATTAGTGACAAGGTCATTAAAAAGGCGACGATAATCATATTCCATATGTTCAAAAAGGTAGAGAAAAGTGTAAGTATTATAAAGACAGACATGGAAAGTATAAAAATGACCCAAATAAATTTTAAGAGATTAAAAAATACAGTATCTGAAATGAAAAATATACAATGTCTGGATGGGATTAAGAGCAGAGCAGATTACACAAAGCAGACAAAAAGAGTAATGAACTTGAAGATAACAGTAACAGAAGCTACCCAAAATCAAACACAGGAAAAGGACCCAAAAGAAATGAACAGCGCATCAGCGAGCTGACATATGGGTACTGAGCACCCAGAGGAAAAAGGAGAGGAGGACAGAAAAAAATTTTTGAAGAAATAATGGCTGAATTTTTCCAAATTTGATAAAAACAATAAATCCACTGATCCAAGAAGCTCAATGAACCCCCAACAAAATAAAAATGAAGAAAACTACACCAAGATACATCTAAATCAATCCACTTCCAGTGATAAGGAGGAAATGTTAAAAGCTGTCAGAGAGAAAAGACACATTACACACAGAGGAAAATTTAAGAATGACAGCAGACCTCTGGTCAGAACAGGCGTGCCAGGATGTAAGTGGAGAAACACCTTTAAAGAACTGAAAGAAAAAGGACTCTCAACCTGTAAGACTACATCCAGCAAAAATATTTTTCAAAACAGAAGACAAAATGCTTTTTCAGACATATAAATGCTAAGCAAATTCACCAGCAGACCACCACTACAAATTAACATTTAAGTGTGAAGACAAAATAAGGACCTTTCCAACAAATCTTTGACAGATTCTCTCCAAAAGGTTACAAGAGGATAGTCTCCATCATGAAGACAAATAAACTGAGGGAGGACAGTAGTATATAAGGAACTGTGCTGAGGAAAGAAATGTGTAAATCTTGGTAAGTCTAATAACCGTTTTTAAAATCTGTAACTAAAATTCCAGATGCTACTAATATGGGAGAAATAGGGCAAGGGAAAACAAAGGAGGTTCTCCTCTGTCTATAGAGAGGATACAAACATAGATTAATTCCAGGTATTAGAAAAACAAGCTGATGGGTGTTAAACATATACAGGGTAACCATTAAAAAACTTAACTATTTTTCTGTGATATTATTTCAAAGAAAATAATATCCTAAATTGGAATAATTATATTAATTAACTCATAAAGATATCACTTATGGACATACAGTAGATCTAAGTCTAAAGAAAACATACTACCATACAATTGACCTATTTCCTACGTGAGCATGATGCTTCACGGGTGCTGAGATGACACACAATCACCATTTGTTCTGTGGACAAAAGGTGAAAAGGCATGTGGGTACCTCTGCAAGTCAAAACTATTAACTACTGAAACGATGTTCTAAAACTATTAATATTTTCTTATGTACATTACTTAATTCAGTTAACTGGAATAATTAGAGGCTTTAAAATACTTTTGTTCCTAATTTGCTTTTGAGTAAATGCACAGTTACATGTATATTTACCCAAATGTTTATTTCCCATTTTTCTTCTACAATTCTTTGCTACTTAAAAGTATTTAAAACCAAAAGCATATTGGAAGAAAAAAGTAATGTAAGAACTTATTTATTTAATATAAATATCTGGGTTGCTATACCTACTTCAACTCTTTTAAAAGGAAGGATACAGCTATGAACTTACTCTCAATTAACCAAGGAACAACAGAATTTCACGCCTGGCATAAAAGAAATAGCTGAAGAGAGGTTAAATGCTCTGCAAATGTTCAGAGGAAATGTTTGTAAAGGATTACGACTCTTGTCATTTATACCTACCTTGTTCCAGACCTTCACTTTGAATACTAACATGTTCAAAAATCTCAAAAACAAAATCCTACCATATGCCCCTCAGCCCGAGCCTTGTTCTGCCTCGCTTCCCGTCTTCGCTGTAGAAACTCTTCTACCTGCTTTGCTCTTTCCACAGCCAGCTGCCCCTTCTGCCTGAGGAATTTGGACAAATAGCAAAGTTAGAAATTCTGAACATTAAATATTTCAAAAAATTTAAACTTACACTTATTCTACATATTTTCTTTAGAGATATTTGCAAAATATGAAGGCTGATATGAAGTAAAATCTTCCTCTGTAATGAAGAAATTGCTACACATATATTAGAATCTACCACTTAAATTGGAGACATTATTATTTTAAATAGAGGTAAAATTTCCACTGCTATGTTCATTTAATCTATTCTACTTATAGACACATAAAATGATTTTAGACTATACCTATAGAAAAATCTCTATAGTTTCCAAGTAGGTAAGCTTATTTCAGAACTCTGCATCAAATATATCAATCAGTATGGAAGTAAGATTAAAGCAGCAGAGTAGCAATTTCAAAGCTCATCAAAAACAATGAAGAGTTTGTGTGAATTTTCGAAACTTCAGTAAAAAGTGAAGTTTGAATTTCTTGAGTATCACAACTATTAAAAAGAAAAATGGATAGATTAGGGGAAAAAACTAAAAGCACACTTATTTGTTTCCATCTTTTCCAATTATGTTTCTGTAGCCTCCTCTAACAACTATGAGAGAATGTAAACATGTTGGCCTTAGACGACAGCTAAAAAATATCAATGACATTTTGAACATCTAATATATATTGTGTGGGACTTCCCTAACCAGTGGAGCAGTGGTTAAGAATCCTCCTGCCAATGCAGGGGACACAGGTTTGATCCCTGGTCCGGGAAGATCCCCCATGCCGCGGAGCAACTAAGCCCGTGCGCCACAACTACTGAGCCTGCACTCTAGAGCCCGTGAGCCACAACTACTGAGCCCACGTGCCACAACTACTGAAGCCCGCCCGCCTAGAGCCCTGTGCTCCGCAACAAGAGAAGCCACCGCAATGAGAAGCCCACGCACCGCAACGAAGAGTAGCCCCCGCTCACAACTAGAGAAAGCCCACGCAGCAACAAAGACCCAAGGCAGCCAAAAATAAATAAATAAATTTATAGTATATATTGTGTCTGTTACCGTGTACTAAGAAAGATACAAAAATAAACAAAACCCACCGCCCATAAACAGAGAACTCATTGCATAGTATCAACTGCAGTAATTTTGTGAGTAAGGAAGAAAGATGAGAAAGTTATTGACTGCACTTCTCAAATATTGGCTACGAAGGCACACAAAATTCCTACAGCCTCTGTGATGGACCATAACTAAGTTATGTTCGGAAAAAGATATGAAATAATGCCTTCTCTCTTCCAGTAGATTTAAACACTTCTGATTTTCACACCCCAAATAGTCGTTTCTTTTACATGTTTTGTTAACAATTACAGTTGACCCTTGAACAACACAGGTCCACTTAATGTGGATATTTTTCAACAGTAAATACTATAGCACTACATGTTCATGGTTGGTTGAATCCATGGATGCAGAGGAACCTCAGATATGGAGGGCTGACTATAAGTATATGCAGACTGATCCCCGTATTGTTCAAGGGTCAACTGTACTGAGACATGTAAGAATTTTAAAGATGAAATTAAACGGTAGAAATTTAAAATCTGATTTACCATAAAGCTACGGAAGATAGTGGCCTAAGATTCAATTAACTTTCGTAGTGCTTAAAAGATATTCTTGTGAAACTCTATCATTGGAATTTTCTAGGATTAGATAATCTCTATAGCTGGTTCAGAGCCTTTCCTGTGTATTAATTTTGTATCCTGCAGCTTTACCAAATTCTTTGATGAGCTCTAGTAGTTTTTTGGTAGCATCTTTAGGATTTTCTATGGACAGTATCATGTCATCTGTAAACAGTGACAGTTTTAGTTCTTCTCTTCCAATTTGGATTCATTTCTTTTTCTTCTCTGGTTGCTGAGGCTAGGAAAATCTCCTTCATATACTGGGTTGGCCAAAACGTTCATTTTTTTGTATGTTACAGAAAAACCTGAACAAACATTTTGACCAACTCAATATATAGGCAAGGCTGTTATTCTGGTCTGCTATAGCCCCATTTATATAAGGCTGGGCCTAAAGAAAACAAACTTTCAGAGAGTATGACACTCAGATATGTCATCTGAAACTGTACATCTACTGATAAGGCTCTTTTTTTTTTTTTTTTTTTTGCAGTACACGGGCCTCTCCCGCTGCGGAGCACAGGCTCCGGACACACAGGCTCAGTGGCCATGGCTCACGGGCCCAGCCGCTCCGCGGCATGTGGGATCTTTCTGGACCGGGGCACGAACCCGTGTCCCCTGCATTGGCAGGCGGACTCTCAACCACTGCGCCACCAGGGAAGCCCGATAAGGCTCTTTTGAGGAGCCGTGATGCTTACACCACCATATACAATTACATAAAAATCTCTGCTTTGTATCCTGACTGCACTGACTTCCTTTTCTAACCTTTATAAAAGTAAAACTTTTATAAAGTTTTTATGCTTGATTTCCCATTCTAAGATACTGAGTATCTCCAATGTTTGTCAGTCTGGGGCTCCAACTCAGCATATGCTAATTCATATTCATTGACTGATTTGATTCACTAAATCAAAAAATTCAGCTGCACAGAAATATTTTACTAAGAACCTGATCATACACATAACAGCTTTGATTTAAAGAATGTTCACAGCATTTATGTAAATATAGTACTACCGGTTCTATTTATTTATGTGATCTATAAGTTTTGCTTTACTGAATAGTTTTTTCTTAAGCTGGTTTAAATAAGCAGGTATATATAACTGGTTGCTTTCAATCACAAACTTAAAACCTGTAGTGATTTTTGCTTACCATTATTTCTTTTTTCTTCTCATTTATTAAACAAATACTATTTACCAATATCACATCTGTCTTTGAAGATATAAGATGTATAAAACGGAATTCCAGGAATGCAAGGTTGGTGCAACATATAAAAACCAATCAGAGTAATAAAGGACAAAACTAGTTTAATTAATTTTATGATTCCTTATAATATTTAAAAACCTATAGTGTTTTCATTTTTCACATGCATTTCTGTTTACTACTTAATACATACCAAAAAGAAGAACCCATTCTCATATTCTTATTCCCCTTTCAGTAGTAAAACTGTACTGAATTGTGAGCACAAACTATATATGTGTGCAAGGCTCATAGGGATAGCGGAAATAGTCATTTAACTTCTTAATAGTCATTCTCTTCATTAAATGTTATTAAGAATTTATATGTGGGACTTCCCCAGTGGCTCAGTGGTTGAGAATCCACCTGCCAAGGCAGGGGACACGGGTTCAATCCCCGGTCTGGAAGATCCCACATGCTGCGGAGCAACTCAGCCCGTTCACCACAACTACTGAGCCTGTGCTCTAGAGCCTGTGAGCCACGACTACTGAGCCTGAGTGCCACAACTACTGAAGCCCACGCACCTAGAACCTGTGCTCTGCAACAAGAGAATCCACTGCAATGAGAAGCCCGTGCAATGCAACAAAGAGTAGCCCCCGCTCGCCACAACTACAGAAAGCCTGCATACAGCAACAAAGACCCAACAACTACAGAAAGCCCGCATAGAGCAACAAAGACCCAACACAGCCAAATATAAATAAATAAATAAAAGAATTTATATGTGTACACTCTGTTTTAGACAAATTAAATAGATTGTATCTTGAGTTCCAAACTTATGCCACTTAAAATTAGTAGAACATTAATCTAGATTAGTAGTAAAGGAATGATTAATATAAATACTATATAAGCCACAAATATACAGTAAGAAATTAGGAATCTGGAAAATGAAATACAGAGACATTAAAATGGGTAAAAAAGAAATAATGAGACAAACTCTTTTTCATCCTGACAAGAGAAAAAAAGGAAGTTATTTTCTTTATTTTCTTTTTTTTATACAAATGCATGAATAAATGGAAAGATCTGGGTAAGATACCTCATACCCATGGCTCAAACCTTTTACTAAGGGAAATTAAAAATTTTGAAAGATGACTAAAAATGGATTTTTTAAGAGGTGAAAGCAACATAAAAATGGCAGCAATCTAGGTAGCAGAAATAATCCGAGAAATGAAAAATGAGTCAATATGGTTTCAGGTAGAAGAGTTGGGGTGGTATAGGGTTAATGAAATGAAAAAAGGATGTTGTGGGTGAATTCACTAAGCTTCCTCCTCTGTTTAAATGGCATAATGTCTATCTGAGGGAACGGAATTGTTGTCAGCTTTACTCAAATGAAGCAATGCAGAGGAAAAGACTTGGAAAAGTAAAAGCTCAATAAAATACAAATGTTTAGAGGCACTCAATGGTTTCATAAGATGGTCTCACGTGATTGAGGTTCTAACATTAAGAGCTAACTGAATATAAGCTCACCAGTTGTAACAAAACATACCACTCTGCTGGGGGACGCTGACAACGGGTATAGGGACAGCATGTGGGAAATCTCTGTACCGTCTCCCTCAGTTTTGTGGTGAAGCTAAACTGCTGTAAAAAGTTAAAGTCTTTTTTAAAAAAAGCTAATTGACGTGTGTTATCAAGACATGGATGTAAAAAGCAAAGTCAGACTAGCCAGAGTTACTGATAAAAAGGGAAGAAGAAAAATAATTAACACCATGAAAAAGGAAGAAGCAAATATGGGCTACCTAAAATATGAGGAAAAGATAATCTGAAGAAGTCTTAGATGACTACAGATTTCAGTTTGCTGATTCAGTTTGAATCAGGGAAAGGAACTGACTACATATGACAATAACAAACAAATTATAAAAATCAGAAGTTATGACAGTGTGGAGAAAATACTCTATAATGCCAATGGTGCTTAAAAGTTCAACAAAAGAATAGGGAAGCAGCTGAATAGTGCAGGGAGATCAGCTCAGTGCTTTGTGACCAGCTAGAGGGGTGGGACAGGGAGGGTGGGAGGGAGATGCAAGAGGGAGGAGATATGGGGATATATGTATATGTATAGCTGATTCACTTTGTTTTATAGCAGAAACTAACACAACATTGTAAAGCAATTATACTCCAGTAAAGATGTTAAAATTTAAAAAAATCATAATATTCAAATTGGAGGAGACCCTGAGTATTAACTAATGCAACTTCTTGCTGAATAAAGTATTCTCATATTCCCATCTAAATATCCCTGACACATGGTCATTCAAACCCCTAGTTTAATACTTTCAGTTTGAGAGCACTGATTAAATCCCACAACAGCCCATCCACTGAACACAACTCATAATGGATGGAAATCTGCTTCTTTGCTTCTAATCACAGTACTTCTACAATGTGGAAACAGAAAGAAATCTAATTCCTCTTCTACAAGACAAGCCATTCAATTCTTCTGAACTTGTTCCTTTAAGCATGCTTTCTTTAATGGTAGCGAAATTTTCCCAGCTTCTCTAATTTTCCTCATAAAATGTGTCAAGCCTTACTAAAGTCAATATAGCACAAAAGTTAAGTGAGTGAACTTTGGCACCAAACTGTCCAACTTCAACTCCCGGTTTTACTAACAAACAGTTATGTGGCCTTCAAGAAATTAGTTATTTATACAGTCATTTATCATATATCAATTTCTTAATCTATAAAACTAGGAATAATAATATGTGCCTCGTAGCACTGGTGATGACTAGATGAGCTAATAATAATCAACTCTCATTATTCCTGGTATTTCCGTTGTATAAAGTCACCGTGAATACGAATTAGCGCATACTGAATGATTACCCCGAGGAGAATTACAGGGTTAGGCTCCTGACAGCCTCTTGCTACAACGTTTTCGCGAATGGATTAATATACAACCTTGTTTTATGTGTGTTTCTGTTTAAAGACACCTTATTACACGGTCCATTCATTAACACTGAACTCTCGGCCAACAACACTGTAACTCACACCTGAATGAAGCTTCTCTTGACACAAATATTTCCTCCATAAGGAACATCACAGCCTTCTTGCACTTACGAACACCAGACAGCACTTCAGCACAAGGCGTGAGGGCCATTTTAAGCAATGAAATCACCAACAAAATGCCCCAAAACGCAGAAAATGCAGCTGAGCAGACTATGAAAGTACATTTGTTCATGAGCGCTGAGACAGGAAAGCAGAGCTGGCCTTGCTCTCGCTCAGCTGGGACTTGTGCACTGGGCAACTCGAAGTCCCTGGGGCTCTGCACATGCCCAGGAACGACCGTGAAGGGACTGGGAGTACTCATGTGCGGCTACACATAAATTTTAGCAAGCAGGCAAATCCACAAGCACACAATCCACAGGTGGCGGGGACTGGCGAGGCATGTAAATCCCTCCAGGGTGGTCTTGGTACAGAGTATGCAACCCAGCAGCAGCTCCTATGTTTATGTCATCATCCTCATCATCACCATCCTCACGGGCACACGCTTTGTCGATATTCTGTTGTGTGACCAGTAGTGAATGTAGTGAAAACTTCATTTCTTCCATTACTTTAATTTAAAATTTTATATTTTTCAAAAACTTCTTTAGCTCCTAAGAGTAACTGGTACTAGTAAGGGGGCAATAAAATGGGCACAATCATATACTGTTAGACTGAGCATAAATTGGCACAGCTTTTGTAGAAAGAAAATTAGTAGTATTCAGTTAATAAATTTAGTTAAATAAATTTAATTTCATAAATTCAATAAATTTAGTAATATTTCTTTCTAGAGCCTTCATAAAGAACATAACAGAGCAACTCCTTTAATCCAGGAATTACCCTTCTAAGATTGTATTCTACAGAAATAATGAGAAATAAAAAATATGTTCAAAACACAAAGTGTTCAAAAAAGTGAAAAGTTACAATGTATTATATTAGAGGATTTGCTATATAAACTATCGTTAACAGCACTGGAATTGAATACAGACATCAAAAATCCCATGAAAACAATTTTTTGCATGGGAAAATTTTTATGGTAAAAATGTTAAATAAAAAGATACCAAAAAGAAAAAGAAAAAGAAAAAGAAGCCCCAGCAGGTGAACCTTTGTGCATGATTTGCTCTCCTCTAACTATAGAAAAAGAAATATGAACAAAAGATGCAAGAAAATAGACCACAGTCTTCATAGTGACTGCCTTGCAGGATGAGCAGTGATTTCTTCTCCTGTTTCTAACACCCACCGATACCTTCCAATATTTCTAAAGCTAACCTATATCACCTTGGTAAGCAGAAAAACAAGACAAAAAAGCCACTTGCGACTTTCCTTCAGGTTTTCTTTTTGCTTGAGCGAAAGGGAGAGAAAAAAGAGGTCTGAACATTTGGCTGAGAATCCTAAGTGAAAGGGGGACGACAGGATGGTCAGCTGCCACTATTTTAAAATCAGGAAATATGTGAGCTTTCTTGACTTCAGCAAAGGAAACAGCATTAAAATGGAACTTGCGGATTAAAGGAAGAAAAATAAATAAATAAATAAATAAATAAATGCCTTTGAATAAAGCAAAACACTGGCAGGCAAAGATGACACTTAATGAACATTGTGGTACATGATTCTTTTTGAATCATGGTTTTCTCAGGGTATATGCCCAGTAGTGGGATTGCTGGGTCGTATGGTAGTTCTATTTTTAGTTTTTTAAGTTTCATGTATTTGTTGGCCATCTGTATATCTTCTTTGGAGAAATGTCTATTTAGGTCTTCTGCCCATTTTTGGATCGGGTTGTTTGTTTTTTTGATATTAAGCTGCATGAGCTGCTTGTATATTTTGGAGATTAATCCTCTGTCAGTTGCTTCGTTTGCAAATATTTTGTCCCATTCTCAGGGTTGTCTTTTCGTCTTGTTTATGGTTTCCTTTGCTGTGCAAAAGGTTTTAAGTTTCATTAGGTCCCATTTATTTATTTTTGTCTTTATTTCCATTTCTCTAGGAGATGGGTCAAAAAGAGAAGAACAAATACCATATGCTAACACATATACATGGAATCTTTAAAAGAAAATGGTTCTGAAGAACCTAGGGGCAGGACGGGAATAAAGATGCAGAAGTAGAGAATGGACTTGAGGATACGGGGAGGGGGAAGGGTAAGCTGGGACAAAGTGAGAGAGTGGCATGGACATATATACACTACTAAACAGATAGCTAGTGGGAAGCAGCCGCATAGCACATCAGCTCGGTGCTTTGTGACCACCTAGAGGGGTGGGATAAGGAGGGTGGGAGGGAGACGCAAGAGGGAGGGGATATGGGGATGTATGTATATGTATAGCGGACTCACTTTGTTATACAGCAGCAACTAACATAAGAATGTAAAGCAACTATACTCCAATAAAGATGTTAAAATAAATAAATAAATAATTTTTTAAAATGTGTACCAAATATTAAAAGATAGGCTGTCTTAGAATAATTTCATATCACACCAGATTGCAAACAAATGAGTCCTTGTACCAAGGTGCATTGGTAATTCCTGGATATGAATGACATTAAAATGAAAGTACTGATTGAGAAGGCAGACCCACTGCATTCTCCAGGCTGGATATACAGCTTGCTTCATTGTTAATGGCACTTGTGTGTTCACACAGTTGGAGAAACAGACTTCTGTTCGTTCGTTGCTTTCAGTATGGAATACTTTATACCAATAAATTTTAAAAGGTTAAAAAAAAGACAACACTTAAGTGTGACAGAGTAGGAAAAGTTTTGATCTACAACAGTGGAAAAGGATTACAATACAAACGTAAATATGAGACAGTGAGTACTAGTAAGTATGAAGTTAGGAGCATATCACACACACAGTAGTTGAATTCTTCTCTTACCAATGAATATTAGCTATAAAAGATAAGGGCATTTTTATTCTTATAGCAATATATAATTAAACTAGTTTGAAAGCTTTTTATTATTTTTCTTTTTCATTCACAAGGAGTTTGCAGGAGAAGTAAATCCTTCAAATGTGTTTAAACTGGCTGATTTATCAACACGTTTAAACTTGCTTCTTTCCCTAATTTAACCTACTGGAGCATATACCTTAGCAGGATCTGAAAATAAAATAAATAAATTTGACTTCTTAATATTAAACTGTAAAACGAACATACTGAAAGAAGAGCTGTAAAGCTGCCCTCATGAGACAGAATGGCTTGCTGACCAAGGCAGAGTTGTGTGAAACCTAGTTATACTAACGTTACACATAAAAGCCCTAAGATGAGGACAGCGGTAGAGGCACAGTGGTGGCGATGGCGACAGTGACCGGGGTGCCCGAGAAGCTCCCTGAGGAGCCATCCGAGCAGCAACCGAGGGGGCTGTCCGGCTCACAGCTCAAGCCTCACGCGGAGGCCCATGGCAGGGTGTGAGAGCAGCCCAGACCACAGCTAGCTGAGGCTCGGAAGAGCGTGGTGATCAGCCTGGGTACGTCCCCTAACCGGTGGTCACTCATCACTGAGTTTTCAACAGTTGTCAACAACATAAAGAAACGACTAATACAATTCTCACAAATCCAAATTTATTTAATCCCAAAGGATAATCTGTATTCTAAGATTGTGTCACCTCACTTTTTTCACATTAAAATGTTCATTCTTTTACCAAAGGATGGAATTAGGGCTGAGAAACTTTTTTTTAAAATGAGCTTACATGGCAAATTAAAAGTTGGAAGTCCTCAATCAGGTCTCCAATTTTACTTTATTTTTCAGTTTATACACCTAGTGAGTGCCTGTGAACCTAAACCGAGGCCAGAATAGTACACAGGAGTTAACCAGGCAAAGATCTGGGAAGGGAGAGCGGCAGGTACACAGGAACAAGGACGAGTGAAAACACGTCCTTAAGTCTGCACGCCCAGAACTCTGGGAAGAAAGAGCAGAAGATAAGGCCATGGAAGTACACAGGCATCCAAGAGACCCTGCAGGCTATTTAGGGGCTGCAATTTGATCCAAGAGGCAATGAAAGGTCATGAGTTCAACTTTTTAGTGTATGCTATTTACAAACTTTTCCAAGGGTATATTTATTTGGTCAGATAATTTTTCAGACTCAAAACTACATCAAATTCCCATTAAGTTTTCTCTAAATCAAGTTAGTTGTAGCTATGGTCTACTGAGATTATTTTGTTTCCTGATCAATCATACAACATATCTACTATTTCCTTCCACTTTATGTCTTCTGGAAATATGACTATATCCTTTGAATGTTTTTTCTATGTCCTCTTTAAAAATGGAGATTAGTTACAGGAGGACACGCTTCTAAAACTTTTTTAATTTGGACATCAAAATATTAACCAGCATCCTCTGAATATAATTCTTTAACCAATGACTAATCCACCTAACAATTTTTATTTATATTTCTTCACCATGTCTACACTGAGACACCCTGGCAACAGTATCTTGCTGAAGTTTATATACCCTACTAGGTATCTAAGTAATTTTTTCACAATGCCTCTAAGGCCAAAAGAAATACCTAGCAGTCCCATTCATTAAACAGTTAGGTCAAAACTGCTTAACAGTATGGTCTACACTTTGTCCAACAGATGTAGTTATGTTCCCCTCACAACTGTAAAATATCCAAGGCACTGTGATGCTCCAAGTTGCCTCAGCACACAGTTTGAGAACTATAGCTCTAGCCTACAACCCTAAAAAGAAATAAAGGCTGTATCTGACAAAATCCATTCTCTGTGAATTTATGCTGCATTGCAGTGATGACTGCTCCCTTTTAAGATGTTTGCAGGCTCTACTTTTAATCTTGCCTGGGATGAACATGAAAAGAACTAGTCTAGTTTATAGAATCTGCCTTTTGAAAATTATATGATACTTGATGATCTCCAGTTTGCTACCAATTCTTCCATTTTCTACATCCTCAGATAAAACCAAAATAAATTCAATGAATATATATGCAAGTTCATTCAGTATTTGGTATCATGTTTAATCTTTAAAGTACCCAATATTTTAAAACTTTATAACCAACTAAACCAGTAACTGTTTTGCCTGTTCACTAGCAGTATCTCAAGAGGCTGAGAAGCCCTTACAACGGTGCTCGAGGAGCTGAACTCTACACTCAGACGGACTTAGTTTAAATCCTACCTCCGCCGCTTACTAGCGGCCTGACCGTACACAGGTTTTAAATCTCTGCAGGTCCTAATTTCTTCATCTTATTAAAAGAGTGATATCTAATTCAAAGGGATGCTGTGATAAGTAAATATAACTTGGTATATAATAAGTATGCAATAAATAATATCTATCATCAATAAGTTCAAAGCAACATAAGAAAAGGTATACTCTATGTTTGAGTACTGCTAAGCCCCCCAAAGTTAGCAGAAAGGAAATGATAAATGATCTCACAATCACAAATGGTTTAAAAGCTGAAAATTAAAATATTGAAAGTATATCTGATGCTCAGACAAAGACTGAATGGAAGCTGTGTTCTAGTGGAAGAAGTAACTGAGATACACAGTCATTGAAGACAATATGAAACAAGCATAAATGTATGTGAACACTTCAAGGTTATATGGGAGCCTGATGCAAATGGGCCAAACTAGTCCATTACTCGTCACTCCAACTGTGAAGAGCCAAGAACCCTTATGGAAGATGAACAGCGTGAAGAAGCATAACATAGTTTTCCCTATTTTCTTTACACTATACACATTTATTTTAGGAGATCTGATTAAAATTAAACCAAAAAAAGCCATACAAATTATAGAGTAGAAAGGTCAATAATACCAGAGGATAAAACCCCACACAAAAATCTTCTTTACCGGGCTTCCCTGGTGGCGCAGTGGTTGAGAGTCCACCTGCCGATGCAGGGGACACGGGTTCGTGCCCCGGCCCGGGAAGATCCCACATGCCGCGGAGCGGCTGGGCCCGTGAGCCATGGCCGCTGGGCCTGCGCGTCCGGAGCCTGTGCTCCGCAAAGGGAGGGGCCACAACGGTGGGAGGCATCTTCTTTACCATTTCATAAAAAACATGCATATGTGGAAGTCTGTAGCCCTCTTTTCTCAAAAATGGGAAGTATTTACAATTAGCCTAACACTTCAGGCTACTGTACATAATTCATAATGTTAATTTATATTCACCTCAATTATTTACCTCTGCTCAGCTACCTTTTAATAATCTTTTATAATTGGGAGAGCCATAAAGAGTTTTATCACACTCAAAAGTATTCTCTGTAAAACGACAAATTAAATTTTCACAAAATGATATCTGCTCTTCCTTAACTGGAACGTTTTTACGGAAGAAATGGGAAGATCTAAAAAAACACATATGCATACTTTAAAAAAAGGAACTATGCAAATTAAAACTATTGAATGCAACCATATTAAATTAATTAATGGAAGAAAAGAAAAAAACCCAATGAACAGGATCATAGTGAGTTATCAATCAGAGATGAACATGCAGAGAAAAACAAAGAGAAAAGTGGGGTTCTAAGTAATGAGGAAAAGGAAGACCCAAAAGCATGTCTTGGAGTTCTGCATAGAATGTAATTCCATTTTAAATATATTCTGATTTATTTAAAGCAAGTGGATAAAGTTATTACAACCATATGTTGGTTCAAAGTTATCACATGTTCCTTTAAATAGTATGTTCAGCCTATAACATATATAAGCTACAAAAATTAGGCCGAAGAGCTACATGTTTCCCACATGTAATCAAGGGCCAAATTTGCACATAAGAGAATGACTGCATCCAGAAGGCGAAAAATATTCTATGTATAATGGAGAAAACACCCAGAAGGTGTCGGTATTAGGCTGTACGTGACGTAAGACAAATTCACCAGCAAGGGTGAACTTATGGATCGTCACGGTCCAACAACCTGTTTTTACTGGCTTGCTGAGACACGGCCTCCATCTTTTCCGGGTGTTTTAAAAGCGTCGGCATCAGAGGAATGGTGACGAGCCGCAGCCCCCGGGGACCTGGATGTACTCCAGGTGGGACTCCTCTGCCAATAAATATGCACGGTGACTTCCATTACTTTCTCTAAAGCACAGCACAAGCAACTTCTGCAGAACACGCCATACCTTTCTGGAAGCCTTCGGCCATGTATTTCTCCTTTCCACTTAGCTTCATTATCTTCTGCTCTTTGTTGCCGCATTTGATCAAAAATGGCATGGTAATGTTCATACTGTCCTCGAGATGAAAAAGATGACGGAGCCACAGCCCCTCCACTGCCAAAAAGGGGAGCCTAGGAATCAAACAAAGAGCTCTCACATGCTTGTCTCACAAGACCTAAAAGGTCTGTACTACCCTCAAAAGAAAACAGTAAATTTCAACACTTGACTCTTAAAAGCAATTACCTAATTTAACATGTTTTCCTACTATATTATAACCATTAACAATCAAAAACTCGTATACTTGTTACTAACAATAAAGCTTAATTCAATGTAACTAAAATATAAACTACCACTAAATTTATGTAACTATGAAAAAACTTGGTCTTAATTAACAAGTTTTGAAACAAGTTTCTAGTATACATTTTATGTGATCCCATCCTATTAAGTTTAAATATGTACAGCTTATAAATAAAACAGAGCCTGCTTTTGTAACACGCAAAATTATATCTAACGAAAACATGGCATTTAACATACCCCAAATCCAATGCAACAAGCAATGAAGATATAAACACCACTGAAACATACTCTAGGTGTAAATAAAAGAAACAAAACAACATACCAATCCTTATAAGCAGTTGACAAACAAACTGGGAAACAAAGTATAAAGCTTGAAAAACATTTCATTTCCTGTAGTAAATGAGCGGCAATAGGCACACTCTAAAGTAGTAAATACTGAGCAAATTTACAAAATAGAAAAAAAAAAAAATTATGAGAAATAAAAATTCCCCCCAAAAAAATCACTGGAGAAAAATATTATTCAACCCAGCCTTGAAAGCAATGTAACAAAGAAAGAGTAAATGATTAAATATGAACCATGGTATTAAAGTAAAACAAAGTAAAAATAAGCACTGGAGGTATATGTTTAGGTGTCGGCAGTAGGGGGAAAAAGGACGCAGGAAGACGTAAGAAGTTAACTAGAAAGAAGGCAGATAGGGAGTGTTATATTTGGTCCTAAAAGGTCATCACAGGTAACTTACCCTCAGCCTGGGTGTGCGAGTTCATAGAATAAACAACAGAAAGCACGCATACATTTTCTAGCAGGAAAGTGCACTAAGACAGTTTCTTAGAAGATTGGTGGGACTTCCCTGGTGGCGCAGTGGTTAAAAATCCGCCTGCCAATGCAGGCGACAAGGGTTCAAGCCCTGGTCCAGGAAGATCCCATGTGCTACGGAGCAGCTAGGCCTGTGCGCCACAACGACTGAGCCTGTGCTCTAGAGCCTGTGAGCCACAACTACTGAGCCCATGTGCCACAACTACTGAAGCCTGTGCACCTAGAGCCCGTGCTCTGCAACAAGAGAAGCCACCGCAACGAGAAGCTCATGCACCCCAACAAAGAGTAGCCCCCGCTCACTGCAACTAGAGAAAGCCCGTGCGCAGCAACGAAGATCCAATGCAGCCAAAAATAAACAAACAAACAAATAAATAAATAAAGTTTAAAAAAAAAAGGTCAGTAAGTCAAATTACGCACGATAAGCAAGAATAAGAGAGAGAACAAAGTAGAGGAACTAATTAGAAGGCTTGCTGCACTGACACCAAGCCAAGAAGCCAAGAATCCTGCGAGAAAAGGAAGGCAATCAGAGAAGAAGTGAACGATGAAGGGAGCTGTGGGTTCTCTGCGGAAATAACAAAGGATGAAGGCAAAGGCATAGGACGCAGCCTCAGAACACATGCACCCAAGCGCATGGAAAACTCACAGGAAACAGAGATGTCAGGATGAGAGTTGAGTAAGAGTAGAATGTTACAGAGGTCAGGGGGCAAGAACTGCACTGCAAAGAGGAAATAGGAACCTCAAAGGCAGAGGCCGGCAGCACCAAAAGGAAGACAAAGTGACATGACTCAAGTGGAGGTGCAGCGCTCAAACGCGGATGAGAGCAGAAGCCAGAACACTGCCAGGAAAGGGAGAAGAGCTTCCAGGTGACAACATCCTGAGGGAGAAGTCTGGCTAAGGAAAATACAAGAACCAAATAAAAGGCATTTCAGTGTACCCAATGAGGTAAAACTTGTGTTAACATCTTAACGCAAGAATTGTGTACAGTATTATAAGAAAGCCTGATTTAAAAAAAAATCAGCTCAAGATAAAAATAGAAAACTGATTCAAGATGCTTGAATAGCAAGAGATGAAAGTTGCTAGAAAGAGGGAAGATACCTCATTAGGCAGGGAACTCCAGCAAGGTGATTTTCATATACATTTTCAAAATGTGCATCTCAGGGCAAGATTATCAGGATCACAATTCTGGTAAAAGGTGGTCATACCTCCTACGAGACTGGTTCCTCGAGTTTAGTCTGGGGCTAATATCGTCTTAAATTTGAGTGTTCTAAGGTTTCTCTCTAGCAAAATCAAATGTATGTACATATCTCTGAAGATACTTATACTCAAACTAATGCTGAAAACACTGTACTAGAATACTGAAGCAATAGGATCTTTTAAACATGACTTTATTCACCAATTATAAGTGCAGGTTGATGTTCTGACAAATACAGACATTCTTGGAACCACTACGACAATCGAAAGCACATCCATCACCCCAAAAGGTCCCTCATGTTCCTTTGCAGCCAACACCCCCTCCTTCTAGCAAACACTGATCTGCTCTCTGTCACAGAAATTGGATTCACCTTTTCTTATCATTTCATATAAATGGATTCATACAATATGTACTCTTGTGCCTGGCTTCTTTCACTCAGTATGCTTTTGATTGACCTGTGTTGTTGCATGTATTAAAAGGCTATTCCTTTTCAATGCTGAGTAGCATTCCAATATATTATCAAACAACAGATACACTCTTATATATAATGGTTATCTATATAATCAAACTATGTATGTGGAACATTTCATAATTTTTCTAAAAACACACTTTCGTAAGAGATACATCAAAAATGGACAAAGCATTGAAAATCAACTACAATTTTAAAAAAGAAAAAAATACCTATCAGAAGAATCAAAAAAAAAGTCCCAGATTTTGCAGATACTAAGTAATCAAGGACAGTAGGTTATTTATACTGTGCATAATGTCTTGGTATTTGGAGGTATATAATAATAGAATATTAACTTTGAAATATTTCCCTTAATGTTTAGTTTTTGTTTTATCTTTATTTTGGGGAATCTCCTTAATTTGATTCACATTTTTACTGAGCTTCCAGGTCCTGTACAGAAATCAAACAGCTGAAGAAGTTAAATATTTCAAACCTCTTGGGGGATAAGTACAGAAACTAACATAGACTTTGCTTTACGTCATGGAAAATAAATTGTTTTATTAATCCTCACAGAAAGCAGTATAGAAGTTTATGAAGCGAAGCAGAAACCTATTAAGCACATAGTATCTCACACTGTTGAGAAACTATAATCAAACATTGATGGGCTTCCCTGGTGGCGCAGTGGTTGAGGGTCCGCCTGCCGATGCAGGGGACCCGGGTTTGTGCCCTGGTCCGGGAAGAGTGGTTGAGGGTCCGCCTGCCGATGCAGGGGACCCGGGTTTGTGCCCTGGTCCGGGAAGACCCCACGTGCCGCGGAGCGGCTGGGCCCGTGAGCCATGGCTGCTGGGCCTGTGCGTCCGGAGCCTGTGCTCCGTGGCAGGAGAGGCCGCGGTGGTGAAAGGCCCGCGTACCACAAAAAAACAAAACAAAAAACAAAAAAAAAAAACATTGATAAAACTGGACTTTAGGATTAAATATGGCTTTAGACGTCACAGGGGAAAAAGGTGCTTTACTGAATAAAGAAGATATACGCAAAGGGAGAAGAAAAAATAATCAAATTCTCAACGCTAATCATGGACTGATATAAAGTGCTTGACAAGATCTGAGGGCCTGCACTTGGTAAGATTTTACTTTCTAATCATATAAGATATGGGGTTAGTTATTTTAGAATGGGTCAAATTCTGTCTGAGTCATTCCTTATCACTCAGGAGGTTAAAAGTTCAATTTCATAGTAAATTGGATAGTACAGTACAAAAATAGTAAAGTACAATTTTAAAGATAAAATTGTATTACTAAAAACTGTATAAGTCTATATTAATACAGAATTAGAAAAAGTGACTCCTACTGGGTTATTGATATGTAATACGAAAAATGTGTCATCTCAAGACACTGAAATACAAACCAAGAAAGCCAGGGCAGAACGTGTATATCTACATAAATAGATAAATTTTTATTCAAATCTTATCTTTTGGGGAAAAAGAAACAAGTAAGAATGGTAATCATTTCAACTTAACAAATATCTACTGGGCACCTAACTACCAAGTTTACTGAGCATGGTCAGGCGAATTCACAGTTTAAAGACCTTAAGTAACAGTTGATTGGATGATACAAATTAAAACTGATAATACAGAGGAATGATAGTATGTATTCATTTTTTATTGCTGTGTCATAAAGTACCACAAACTCAGCAGCTTAAGACAGACCCATTTGTGGTCTCAGGAGTCTGGGCATGGTTAGCAGGGTCCTCCACTCGGGGTATCACCAGGCAGAAATCAAGGTGTCAGCCAGGGCTGCCACCCTCATCTGAGGCTCAGGATCCTCTTCCAAGCTCATTGGTTCCTGGCAGAATTCACTCCCTTGTGGCTGTCACGGCTAAGGTCACTACATTCTTGCTGGGTGTGGGTCAGAGACCACTATCAGCTCCCAGAGGACACCTGTGGTTCCCTGCCACATGAACGCGTGCTTTTTCCCAAGCCAGCAGAAGCTGTCTCTCTGACCTTCTCCCTTCCAGGCTGCTATGAGGGAGGTTTATAAAATAGTGATGTGACCACAGGAGTGGCTACCCTATCAGCAGGGCCGTACAACACAGCCTGACCAAAGGGCTGCGACACACCCTGTTCACAGGTTCCCCCACGCTCCAGTGGAGGGATAACATCAGGCCTGACCCCTAGAGTCAGGAATTTGGGGACCACCTTAGAATTCGGTATGTCAAGGATGCTATGAGGGCAAAAGAAGAAATGCAAGATTCAGACTGGCAGAGCAAGGAAAGGAAAAGGAGCTTAACAGGTGAGTCCTTGCAGGCCAAGCTCGGGCCCTGCTCTTGAAATTTTCTTTCTTTTCTTTTCTTTTCTTTTCTCTTTTCCTCCCTCTCTCCCTTTCTTCCTTTTTCTTTTCTTCCCTCCTTCCTTTCTTCTTTATTTCTCTTCCTTCCTTCTTTCCTTCCTTCCTTCCCTCCTTCCTTCCTTCCTTCCTTTCTTTCTTTCTTCTTTTAAATGAAGAAATTAAGGCTCAGAAAAGTTAAGTAACTTGCCCAAGGTTGTACAGTGTGGATCTGCCCAAAGGAAATGCCTGAATTAACCTACCTAGGTAAATGGCTGGTTAGGTCACTGGTTACCTAGGTAAATGGCTGGAGGTAGGAGTGAGAGGAGGGACGGAGGGTGCTTTCAGGTAAAAAGAAACACAAGTGTCAGGACGTAGCTTCAGCAGGCCACACACAGTGGGGAAACTGCAGTACGGTCCTTAGCTCAGCATGACTAGAGCACACAGCACTGCATGGCGGGACCAGGATGAGTGCGGAGAGACTGGCAGGGCCCCACTTAGTACGGGTCTTCTGAAAACGGAATCTTCAGGTCTGCGTGAAGCTACAGGAGGACTTTAGGCAGAGTGGAGACAAACTATATATGATTTTAAAAAGACGCCTCAGGGCTTCCCTGGTGAAGCAGTGGTTGAGAGTCCGCCTGCCGATGCAGGGGACACAGGTTCGTGCCCCGGCCTGGGAAGATCCCACATGCCGCGGAGCGGCTGGGCCCGTGAGCCGTGGCCGCTGAGCCTGCGCTCCGCAACGGGAGAGGCCACAACAGTGAGAGGCCCGCGTACCGCAAAAAAAAAAAAAAAAAAAAAAAAAATAGACACCTCAGGCAGGAATGGTGTCTCATAGCCTTCACAGCAAACTTTTTATGCAATTTTAACAGTGTCACATATTAGTTATCAGTACAAATTACATACCAAATACGTGCAGGAAAACTAAGGAGTCATAACAGATGCTGAAGAACTCTAGTAAAAAGTTAAGTGTGTCCCCCCAAAAAGCCAGTTGTATACCTTTTCAAGAGCAGCGGGAAACTGGAGAAAAAGCAGTAGTGTAAGTGCACTGGCACCAAAGGCCTACCTTCATTTCACCGCTTCCACCAGCACTCAGCACGTTTCTCCATCCTTGTTCCCTGGCCCTATTTATTTTCTCCAACTTTTGGGGAAAAGAAACAAACAGACAAAACACCATTTCAAATATTTAGTATAAAGTACATGAAATAAATTTAGAAATAAAATGGAATCAGTGTATCCCTTTAAAAAAAAAGGGCAGGGGGGACTTCCCTGGTGGCGCAGTGGTTGGGAGTCCTCCTGCCGATGCAGGGGACACGGGTTTGATCCCTGGCCCGGGAGGATCCCGCATGCCGCGGAGCAGCTAAGCCCATGTGCCACAGCTACTGATCCTGTGCTCTAGAGCCCGTGAGCCACAACTACTGAGCCGGCAGCCCTAGAGCCCGTGCTCTGCAGCGAGAGAGGTCACCGTGATGGGAAGCTAGTCCACTGCAGTGAGGCGTGGCCCCCTCTCGCCGCAGCTAGAGAGGACCTGTGTGCAGCAACGGGGACCCAACGCAGCCAGGAAAAAAAAAAAAAGGCGCATGTGTAGGAGGCAGTACAGCATACCAGGGAAACGGACCATCCTCTTACCCTTTCCTTTTCTTGCCTTTTCATCTGTTCAGCCTTCATTAAACTAATCTGTAACAAGTTTTAAAGACAAACTTTTCAGAACTCTTGAAACTATTATCCTCTCCAACTTGGAAGGGGAAAAAAGTAAGAGCAAAAAAACTACCTGATCCTTTTGTTTCTTTTCTTTTTCATTCAATTCCAACCTTCTCTTCCTTGCCGGTTCCTTAAATTAAAAAAGAACATTTTTTTATTAGTAATAAAGACTACTTCTTCTAGTTTCATCAGTAAAGCTAGCATACCAATGGTAGACGTATGCCCAAGGAGGTTAAAAAACAGAAGTAAGTTAGAGGTATTTGTTTGAAAGAAATAAGGAGGAAAGGTTTGAAGGTTTTATAAGATTTGTTTCTTTTTTTATAATTATTTTTACAAAGCTTTAAAATAAGCAGACAGATGTCTTTATACCTCAAACAGTTTCCTCCTTTCTTCTCCAGGATTCACTTTCTTCACTGGACTTTGATGGGCCTGGACAAAAAGTAAAACTACAAATTAGATAAGGATTTTGAAAAATTCAAATGTATGGAAATTTAAAACAGGAAAAAATGTAAAGCCAATACTGCCATAACTGTCTTTCAAGATATATTATCCCTGGGGCTTCCCTGGTGGTGCAGTGGTTAAGAATCTGCCTGCCAATGCAGGGGACGTGGGTTCGATCCCTGGTCCGGGAAGATCCCACATGCCGCGGAGCAACTAAGCCCGTGCACCACAACTACTGAGCCTGCGCTCTAGAGCCCACAAGCCACAGCTACTGAGCCCGCGTGCCACAACTACTGAAGCCGACGCGCCTAGAGCCTGTGCTCCACAACAAGAGAAGCCACCGCAATGAGAAGCCTGCACACTGCAACAAAGAGTAGCTCCCGCTCGCAGCGACTAGAGAAAGCCCATGCGCAGCAATTAGAGAAAGCCCACACACAGCAATGAAGACCGAATGCAGCCAAAAATAAATTAAATAAATAAATAAATAAATAAATAAATAAATTTTTAAAAAAATAAATAAAGTTACCTATAAAAAAGTAGATAAAGGACATACACAGATGTTAGCAAAAATAAAGGAAATAGCCAGTAACTACCACCCAAGTTAAGGCACAGAATACTGCCAACATGCAGAAGCCCTCCACCAGAGAGGCAGCCACCATCCTGACTTTACTAATCACTATCTTGCTTGTCTTTATGGCTTTGCCAATTATGTATGCCTTCCTAAGCAATACAGTTTAGTTTTCTGTGTTCTGAGTTGTATATTAATGGCATTACACAATATATATTCCTTTGTATCTCACTTCTGTTGCTCAACATTGTTTTCAGAATCGTCCACGTTATTATTTGTATCTGCATTTGTTTTCTTCATTGATAAGTAATACTCCACTGATGTTGATTCCTTTCTTGCATAGTTATCTTGCACTTTTCTCAGCAGGTCTAAAGTATTTGAGAATTGGGAGACTGGGATGGACATATATACACTAATATGTATAAAATAGATAACTAATAAGAACCTGCTGTATAAAAAGGAAATTCAAAAAAAATAAATAAAAAATAAAAGAAAGTATTTGAGGGAGTCTGTCACTATGTCTCCCCATTTCCTTTTCTGATTATTCATTTGTGGATGCTGAACTTCTATCAGGTCACCTTACTGAATTCATTAGTAGTGTTCTGCTGCTTCACTAGGATTTTCTACATAGGGAGCCATATCATCTGTAAATGTCTGTTTTCTCTTCTCTCCCAGTATTTATGTTTCTTATTTCTTTCTCTTTTTAATTACATTAGCTAGGCTTCTGGAATAACATTAAATAATAGCAATCATCGCAAACATCCTCGTTTTGCTCCAAACTTTAATGTAAATGCTTCCAATTTTTCAGTATTATGTATAATGCCTGACATGGGTTTCTAGTATATATAACTGTGTCATGTTAAGAAGTTTCCCCTCTATTTCTTGAATGAAAGAAATTTGGATTTAAAAAATTTATTTATTTATTTATTTTTGGCTGCACTGGGTCTTCATTGCTGTGCGTGGCCTTTCTTTAGTTGCGGCGAGCGGGAGCTACTCTTCATTGTGGTGCGCGGGCCTCTCCTTGAGGTGACTTCTCCTCTGGTGGAGCACGGGCTCGAGGCACGCGGGCTTCAGTAGTTGCGGCACGTGGGCTCAGTAGTTGTGGTGCACGGGCTCTAGAGCGCAGGCTCAGTAGCTGTGGTGCATGGGCTTAATTGCTCTGCAGCATGTGGGATCTTCCTGGACTAGGGCTGAAACCCGTGTCCCCTGCATTAAGAGGTGGATTCTTAACCACTGTGCCACCAGGGAGGTCACTGGATCTTTTTTAAAAACCATTTTATTGAGGTACGATGGACATACAAAACGTTGTACATGTTTAATGTATACAACCAAAGAAGCTTTTTTTTTTAAGTGTTAAATTCTACTGAACTTTCAGTATCTACTGAGATCATTTATGTATGATTTTCTCAACTTACTAATGAAGTGAAACTAACCAGTTTCCTACTGTTGAACCATCCTTGCATCCCGAAATGTATCCTATTTAATAATTCTTAAATCATTCTTTTGATAAATGATTTGAGTTTTTGAAAAACTTCTTTTAGGATTTCTGCATGTGTGCTTGTAAGTATAATTGACCCATGGATTTCTTTCTTTTTTTTTATCCTGGGCTAGCTACTCAATTTTGTGAGCAATGTTAAGCCTACCGTATGATCAGTTTTTCAAACCGGTCAAAATACAATTCTATATACCAAAAAAGATTAAAAGTATTTACAGGAAACTCTAGTTATTTATCATGAACCAATTTAAAATTTTTCAGCTACCTTAGGATAAAATGAATATAAAAAGAAACACTGTACAAAATTATTTACCTATGTTGTGTTTCAACTCAAAGGAAAGCAAATGCTACTTAAAAAAATTATTTCAGTGGTCATTTACATTATTATTAAAATAATTCAGCGTTTGATTAAATCATTAAAGTGTCTCCACTAACAATTCCATCTCAACAGCAGCTGTATTTTGGCAAAAGTCAATGTTATGAAATTATTCTCATATACCACTTCCTAAATTTTGTAAAATGACCATAACGGTTAAGCACTAAAATTCTAAATGTGAATTCAGAATATTACAAAATAAATATGACCCCCAATCAATATGAAATTAATATAATTAATTCCAGAAATATATCACTGTTAAGATATTACATAGCTCACAACACATAAAAAAGAACTAGAAAGGCACCAGAAGTTTCCTTTCACTAAAAAAAAAAAAAATTCAAAAAGATATTTAAAGTTTCTGCTTACTTTAGAAAGCAACATGATACATAATTTAAACATAATTTCTTCCTTAGGAAATGCAACTAACTTATTTTAATGAATACATTATTTAATTTGAGCACAATAAAATGATAATATTTAGAATATGCAACATCATCAAATGGGTTGATAAACTGTTAAAATGAGAATAATGATTCTCTTATACTGTGTTTTGGCATTCTAATTAAATAACCATCATAAACCAAATCCATTTTATTGATACAGTATGTTTTAAACTCAAAGCTACATCATCAATGTGATAAGTGGTATTAAGTCTCATACCAGGGACTTCCCTGGCAGTCCGGTGGTTAAGACTCAGCACTTCCACTGCAGGGGGCACGGGTTCGATCCCTGGTCGGGGAACTAACATCTCGCAAGTTGCACGGTGCAGCCCCCCGCCAAAAAAAAAAAAAACCACCTCACACCATGACTAACTAAATGGCAAGTCTACTCCCTGACAAAATGACCCAAGCAGTAGGTTCCCGGAACCGTCCCACCTCCTCCTCACTGTATTATTAGATCATAACTCCTACCTAACCTAATGCTGGCTAGTTATTTCAATTCAACTTTCACTTAAGCTGAACCATGTTATCTTACCACCTCGTCCCAGGAAAGACACTAGGGTTAATGAGATGACAATAATACTGAAATATTTAAACAACAGTAGCTTTCAAACTTTTTGTAAAAGCAACCCACAGGAAGAAATATATTTCACATCCAGGCCCAATTAAGATACACACACATACACACACACACACACACACACACACACACACACACACAAGTTCCATAAACTGCTTTTACTATGTGTAGCTGAGTCTGTTACTTTCCATTCTACTACTTAAAAAAAAAAGTCCCTGATCTTCACCCACTAAACGGTTTTGCCACCACTAATAGATAGCAATCCCCTCTTTTAAAATAGTCAAGAGAGCGTTCTGGGGGCACTATTACTGAAGTACAAGGAAAAAACAGTTGTATATAATGTTTTTTTATGGCATTACAATCACAAAGTTAACATTTCAAAGTATGTTTTATATATATATAGAATTTAAACTAGTGGGGAATGCTACCCAGGAGCTTTGTAAAAATACATATTCCTTCCATACAAAAGAGTCTTACTTGGCAATAAACAGGAATGAAGTGCTGATACACGGTACAACATGGATACATGCTACAACCTTGAAAACACTATACTAAGCAAAAGAGGCCAGTCACAAAAGACCAGGTACTGTATGACTCCAGTTACATGAAATATCCAGAACAAGCAAATCTATACAGAGACAAAAGCAGATTAGCAGTTGCCCAGGGCTAAGGGTTGGGGAAGGACGGGGAGTGAATGAATGCTAATGGGAAAAGGATTTTGTGGGGCGGCAATGAAAATGTTCTAAAGTCGATTGTGGGGATGGTTGCAAAACTCTTGCAAATTCATTAGAAACCATTTAATTCCAAACTTTAAATGGATGAGTTCTATAGTACGTGAGTTATATCTTGATAAAGCTATTTTCAAAAAACACATATCCCCAAGAGTTGCTGAATTATAATTTCTGGACACAGAGCCCTGCGTTCTACATTTTGACAAGTTCCACAGGTGAACCCTTATGGAGCAGGTCTAGCGCTGGTCTCCACATTTGTGAACCACGACACCCAACAACTTAAAAATATTAACATGAGTGATACAGCATCCCACTATACATGAGCAGCTTTAAACCAGATTACACAACTGTGTGCAACAAGGGAATGTTTAACTAAGACACCTACATGCTCTTGGGCAAGTCACATGAAAGCAAGAGTCATATTCATGTTTTGGTCCTCCAGATTGCCTCACATATAAGATACTCAAATATTTGTGAAATAAAAATGCCAAGCTGTTCCTCTGACATCACACAAGTATTTTCAGAACACTATTTCTACACAGAAGAGAAAAATATGGTAATATAAAACATCCATACTAAAAGAAAAGTGTTGTTTTGTTTCTTTGCTAAAGTCAGAACCAAAATACTGAAACATACTCACGGAGCTCCCTCTGGTGGCTTCATAACCACTCCTTTGTTTTAACTGAAGCCTTTTAGAAAACAGCTATAATTATTAACAGGAATTGGAGCAAAGAAAGTCTTTATGACATGCAGATATTTTTATGATATGCTGAGTAATAAAAACTTCATGTGTATTAGCTTAATTTTCTGCAGTTAAAAAGAGACAGACAGGACTTCCCTGGTGGCGCGCTGGTTAAGAATCCGCCTGCCAATGCAGGGGATACGGGTTCAATCCCTGGTCTGGGAAGATCCCACATGCCGCGGAGCAACTAAGCCCGTGCGTCACAACTACTGAGCCTGCTCTCTGGAGCCCACGACCCACAACTACTGAGCCCATGTACCACAACTACTGAGCCTGCGCTCTAGAGCCTGTGAGCCACAACTACTGAGCCCATGCACCACAACTACTGAAGCCCGTGCGCCTAGAGCCCGTGCTCCGCAACAAGAGAAGCCACTGCAGTGAGAAGCCCGCGCACCACAACCAAGAGTAGCCCCCGCTCCCCACAACTAGAGAAAGCCCGCGCAGCAACTAAGACCCAATGCAGCCAAAAGTTTTTTTTTAAAAAGAGACAGGCACTATCAGTAAGGGGTTATGGTTTTCCTTATAAACTTCTCCTTTTCAAGCTTGATAGAAAGTTAAATTGAAAATTCTAAGAGCCATTATGAATTTGAATCTAAAACATGCTTTAGATTTTCTGGGGACAAAATAAGTCTTTAAAAAAATATATGAGTCATATAAAAACAAAAAAAAACTTATTTAAAAAAATCACATTTAAAATAATTTAGACATTTAGTTTTTTTCCTTTAATTATTTTCATTGTTAGGTTTGAAAAACTTCACGCATGTGTCGTTTCTTTTATTTTTATTTAGTTTTTATTTACTTCAAATTTTTCCTAATTTGTTTTCATCGTGGTAAAACACATATAAAATTTACCATTTTAGAAAACAGTATGGAAGTTCCTTAAAAAACTAAAAATAAAGCTACCATATGATCCAGAAGCCCCACTCCTGGGTATGTATCCAGAAAAACCAAAAACTCTAATTTGAAAAGAAACATGCACCCCAATGTTCACTGCAGCACTATTCACAATAGCCAAGACATGGAAACAAACTAAGGGCCCATCAACAGACGACTGGCTTAATAAGATGTGGTACATATATACAATGGAATACTACTCAGCCATAAAAAAGAATGAAATTTGCCGTTTGCAGCAACATGCATGGACCTAGAGATTATTATGCTAAGTGAAATAAGTCAGACAAAGACAAATACTATACGATATCACTTACATGTGGAATCTAAAATATAATACAAATGAATGTACATGTAAAACAGAAATAGACTCACAGACACAGAAAACAAACTCATGGTTACCAAAAGGGAGAGGGACAAATTAGGAGTACAGGATTAACAAATAAAAACTGTTATACATAAAACAGATAAGCACCACGGATTTACTGTATAGCACAGGAAATTGATACCCAATATCTTGTAACAACCTATAATGGAATATAATCTGTCCCCCCCAATAAACTGAATCACTATGCTGTACACCTGAAACTAACACAATATGATAGATCAACTACACTTCAACTAAAAAAAATTTACCACTTTAACCATTTTTTAGTGTACAATTAATGTGGCATTAAGTACATTCACACTGTCGTGCAAAGAAATCTGTCGTGAAACGTTGTTTAAATAAGCTGCATGTTTATTTCATGTGCTAATTATTATTTAGTTCTCACTGGTCTGGTCTAGAAAATCATGCCAAATGCCTACAAACTTTAAGGGCAACAACCTTGCCTGAACTCCAAATCTCTTATAACTATCACCTGAATCATGTACCTGTCATTGACTATTTGATGGGATGATATCTGCTATTCAGGATATTATTCACTGGAATCTGAAAATACCACAGGATGCTGCTCTTGCGTACCGAATAAATACTAACTGAAAATGAGGGAAACGTTAAGAACACCAACATACTGTTTGATCCGACCAGCCATGCGAAAGAATAAACACTTGGCTACGATCCCGCCCAAGGGTGAGGGCCACCTGCTACATCTTCAGCCCAGCCTCACCACGCGCTCTGACCTCTCCACTTGGTCAGGTGAACACGTGGCCCAGAGATAAGACAAATGACCTTCTACAAGTCCACCCAAGTATGTATTTGGGTTACAAGAGAAAGTTTAAGGGATCATATTAATTTTTAGTCTCTCCAGTACAACTCTCGATAATAATCTTAGCAGACTACTTGTCTTTCTAACTAAAGAAAAGAGCTATCGAGTCTATTTTTTCCTTCTGTGACCCTATGGAGTCCAGACACATCCCAGTGTGCTCAGGAGCTGGTCATTATCATTTTTTCTCTCTTGGTTTTGTTTTTCTAATAGTTATCAATTTGCTAACAACGGTAACAAAACGGCTTCTGCACAGAGTTTTACTAACAACTTTGGGGTGCTATTCATTCTTTTAAAGAATTAACACTTGAGTGGCTTGACAAACGCTAAGTTAGTGCTCTCTAATCCACGCATCACTCACTTATCCAGTCAGTGTTTACTGGGGGCCCCACTGGTTCAGGCACCAGTGAACAACATCACCCCTGCTCTCACAGATTCACACCTCCACGGAGGCTGGAAACAAGCACATGCAAGAAAAGCAGTGGAGGAAAAAGCAGACGGAGCTGTGGGGGTGGGCCAGAAGGGTGAATGGCAGTTCTATCCATAGAGCTGCGAGCACAGCCCGGAAGGAAGGAAGGAAGAAAACTATGCAAGAGCGAGACAGTCCTCCAGGAGAAGAGAGGAGCAAGTGCAAGCGCTCTTCTGCAGAAAAGTGCTCAGCATGTCTGAGGACAGCAGGTTTCATGGGCGCTGCTGGACGGAGACTAGCAAGGAGGGAGCGGAGATGAGCCTTGCGGAGGTAACAAGGGCACCTTCTCTGAGCGGGAGGAAAGGCTGCTGGCACCTCGTGGGCAGGAAAGGGCGACGATTACCCTTCACCATCAGAGCAGCATTGAGGCTGCCGTGTGCGGACAGACGCAGGACGCCGGTCTGAGAGCAGTGAGGTCAGGCCGGGGAGGGCGAGGGGGCCTGGACCAGTGTTTGACAGAGCGGGGAGCAGCAGTCAGACTGCGAACAGAACAGATTCTGCAGGCGGTGGACGGGAGGTGACGGTGACGGGGCATGAGCAGACTTCAGGAGCGTGAGGCAAGACAAGAACGATGAGTCTGGGGACGGCATGGACCCGGCGTTCAGACTTAACACACCCTCGTGCCGGGATGTCCGTCAGACACCCGGTTAGAAACGCGAGGACAGCGCGGGTCTGGAGTTCAGGAAAGGAGTCCCAGCTCGAGATGCAGATGGGTTGGTTTACAGGTGCTGTCAGAGAGCGAGGATGGTCCAGGAAGGAGGTGTCCCCGGCCGGCGTCCTGAAGCACGCGAGCGTCAGGGGTCAGCGACACCAGGAGGAACTTGCGCAGGGGGCAAGAAGAGCAGGCAGGCAGGGAGGGGGACAATCAGCAGAGTGTGACGTCTGGACTCAAGTGAATAAAAAGTTTAAAAAAGAGCACGTGATCAAGTGAGTCCAAAACTGAGGCAGAGGAAGAAGACACCCGACCCCTGGGCGTACCCAACTGGGCTCCCTGCGGTCCTCACCAGGAGCCGCTCCTAACAGCTGTGACAAAGCAAGAGGAAAGGGGAAGCAGGGAGGCGAAGACGTACAGACAAGGCTGGGGGAAGTTCTGCCGCCGAAGAAGCAGAGATACAGGGAAAGGGGTGGATCCAGGGAGACATGGGAGGGAGGATTGTGTTAAGAAGACTGAAGATATAACATGTTTGTTTGCTAACAGGAATGATTCGGGGAGAGGGAAAATATGACACAGAAGAGAGGGTGAAGTCCTTCAGCAGGCAGAAATACTAACAACAGACGGGCCACACACAGCTGGGTTGGCTCTGGATCAAAACACAAACAGATCATCAAAGTAACAGGAAGAAAGGCAGGATATTTACAAACACGTAGGACCGACTGGCAGGAGTGCTGCTGAGAGTGGGCAACTTCCTTCCACTTGCTTCTGTTTTCTCAGTGAAATAGGTAGCAAGGTCATTACCCTGAGGTGAAGAACAAGGAGAAAGGAGGAGATAACCATCTTAGAAAGTGGGGGGGTAACTGGACTGTGGAAACATAATAGGGTGGTGGCCACAGTGCTCGCCTGACGCTGGGGGTTTAAATTTAAAGCGAGACCAGTCAGAACAGCTGCCTGTTTTTCCCACCACATTCCACTGGGGCAAGACAGTCGAGGTTCTGGAAACTATTACAACGAGAGAACATGAAATTAAAGCCGGAGAAAGAAAATAAAAATGAAGAAGGGATGGACAATGAAAAAACTAGTGAAGATCCACAGATCCAAACAGAACAAAGAAGTTCTGGTGGCAGAGTCCTCAGGGAATGAGCTGAAAACACAGGAAGTAGTGGTCAGAGAGTGGGGTACCTGGAACTGAGACTACGAAATAGATGCTATTGTTGAAGACAAACGTGATGCCGTGACTCCAGGGGAGAGTTCCAAGGTGAGGCAGGAGACACGATCACTGATGCAAGAGAACCATCAGGGAGACAAGGCCGTGCACTACTTTGAGGCTCATCTTCTCAGACACCGAAGTCACCGAGAATCACGGCGGTGCGGGGAAGTGTCCGAGGTGACCCTCACGCGGAGGCGCAGCAGCTGACACGACGCCCGGCGGAGCGGCTTAGGGAGCAGGGGAGCCTGGCAATGACAAGCGAGGGGCACGCCCCCATCGCCCCACCTCTAGGCCCGGCAGGACAGAGGGACCAGAGGGCAACGGGTCCCCAGGAGAGAGGCATGACAGAGTGTCCAGGGACAAGCCAGGTTTCGGAGCAAAAGAGGTGAAGCCACTCTGGACAAGGCTAGAATACGGGGGATATTGCTGATGATGTGCTATCCGAGGCCCTGTGGAAGGGTTCACGGGTTGGCTCGGGGGAGGACCAGAGCCTTAGGGAGCTGGGACACTGCGGACCGAGGGCACGCCGGGGGCGCTGGGTGTCTTGTGGTGACTAAAGAAAAGAGGGCTAAAGGCTCTGACGGAATTGCTCCATTTAGGCCTGAACAAACATGGCACCAAAACCAGAAACACAAACGCGGTGTGCCAGCTGTCCGATGCCCCTCAGCTCACGGTTCACCCTGCGCCGTCCTGCTTGTGGCCCTGCAGCTGGACAGGGCAAACCTCAGGCCTGCGGCAGGATGCAAGCTTTGTCCGCAGACCACGTTGGAGGGAGGGACGCTGCACAAGGAAAGGGCTTCTCTTCCTCTTGTCCCTGTGGGTGCAGGACATGCGGTGAGTGACACCACCCCTGCAGGCAGAGTACCCCCGGCAGCCTCTCTGCGAGTTTCAGCGGCAGCCTCGAGGCCAGTGCCCGCCGCACCCGGTGCCCCAGCCGGCAGCCCAGCCCAAAGAGCCCAGCAGCGCCCGGCAGGCTCCTCCACGGGCCTCTCAGCACAGTTCACGCTATGAAGGTTCCAGGAGTCTGATCAGCTCCACAATGGACAGTCTCGCATCTGCCAGCCTCGGCCCCGGCACCTCAGGGAACCCCACTACCCAGGGGTCACCTCCATCCACACCCAGCAGGCTCTGAGTCTCGGCTTTAAGGGCAGGAGGGGGGATACTCTGGCCTCTGTCTCTCCTATGGGGCCCTGCCTCTGCACCAGGAGCAGTGCCTGCTTCCTGCGTCTGTCTGCTAGGCCTGTATTCTTTAGAGTTCTCTTTACCCCTCAGAAGTCAATTACCTAAAAACAGATAATAATTACTTACACTAAACTTTCCCCTAACAAATTATGATGTTTTCTGTCTCCTGACTGGATGCTGACTTACACAACTTATTTGAGACGGCTTTACAGGGATCGTGTTGAACTACTTTATCATAGCTTCTACCAAAGAGACGGACCACCCCTACTAGGAGGTCTGTCTTACAGCATCACACACACCTTTGTAACTACACGTGTGTGTACGTGTATGTATGCATGTGCATACGCAGTGCTAAACCAACAGGTTCCATATACCAGAGAACACAGCTAGTGACGTGAAGAAAAATATCAAATTCCTGCAACTAATACTCTGTGTTCTTAGACACAACCCCTAAATGCTACAGGCCTTAATTTTCATCTGAAATATGACAGACTATATGATCATGTTCCTCCAGCTCTATGATTTTGATTTATTTATCTCATCGTGAATTCTTAAATTCAAAATTTCCCCAGATTTTTATGATGTTGATCACAGATATTTACTTATTTTAGGCACAAAGACAAATGGCTCTCCTTAGGTTATTCAAAAACGATTTCATTTATAATGTTACTTTCTTTTTACTGCACCAGCTACTTTACTTAACTAATGTTTCTTTATGACTTCTTTTTTTTTTTTTTTTTTTTTTTTTTGTGGTACGCAGGCTTCTCACTGTGGCGGCCTCTCCCGTTGCGGAGCACAGGCTCCGGACGCGGAGGCCCAGTGGCCATGGCTCACGGGCCCAGCCGCTCCGCGGCATGTGGGATCTTCCCAGACCGGGGCACGAAACCGTGTCCCCTGCATCGGCAGGCGTACTCTCAACCACTGCGCCACCAGGGAAGCCCGTCTTTATGACTTCTGTAAGTCTCCCAAGTTTTAGGAGACTGGTGAAGCAGAAAACAATGTTCTTTAGTAACTTAATAAAAACAATCCTATGAATATCAAGATTAACTGAATTGAGCTACAATAAAATAAGGGCAAACTGAGCATGTTATTAATACACAGTTTGTAGCATGATCATCATACCTGTTTATGTTTTTCGAGTGGTTTCTTTTCATGTAATTTTTTATCTCCATATTTCTTATACGTTAAAGGGACTCCATATTTAGCAGCAGGCTTTGTAATTTTCTGAGCAGACACAACAGAAGCCAAGCTTTGTCCTGAACCTGGTCTCTTAGCTACATGAAAAAAATAGAAAAAAATTATTTTCAGAGTTCTTAATAGGAAACCCCTAATTTCAAAATTCTTCAAGATGGCCTTGTTCATGTTCACAATCACTGAGATCACTGAATCTGAGACTTTTCATTAAACGTCTCACTCCCTCCTTACCACACGGCAATGCCTCCATTAGGGCTATTCCACACTAAAGCCACTCTTTGAAAGAAGCAAGAAGCTAACTTGTTGAAATTTCTCTCACAGAACAAGCACGTCCCTAAAACTGACTATGGATGATGACTGCATGTATCTGTGAATATACTAAAAAACACTGACCTGTTGACTTTAAATGGGTGAATTGAATGGTATGCAAATTATATCTCAATAAAGCTGTTAAAAATAAACTTTAAAAAGAACATTCAATGTCTTAGAAATTACTTTTTTTTTTTTTTTTTTTTTTTTGCGGTACGCGGGCCTCTCACTGTTGTGGCCTCTCCCGTTGCGGAGCACAGGCTCCGGACGCGCAGGCTCAGAGGCCACGGCTCATGGGCCCAGCGCTCCGCAGCATGTGGGATCTTCCCGGACCGGGGCACGAACCCGTGTCCCCTGCATCGGCAGGTGGACTCTCAACCACTGCGCCACCAGGGAAGCCCCCTAGAAATTACTTTTGAAATCAGAATATAAACCTCAAGAGTAACTGTTAAACATTAATTCCATCACTATGAGCACTTTAATATTTGCTTCATATATAGTCTGAGTAATGCCTACACCAGAGACCCATTGAAGAACAGGTACTTAAAAGAATCTCTATAGCTAAGGGTCCCATGAAATGAGTATGTTTATGCACTGCTGGTACGAATACAAACTGGTCAAACTTTTCAGAGAGCAATTTATATCAAGAACAATGTTTATGGGAATTCCCTGGCAGTCCAGTGGTTAGGATTCCACGCTTTCACTGACAAGGGCGTGGGTTCAATCCTTGGCTGGGGAACTAAGATCCCACAAGCCGTGCAGTGTGACCAAAAGAAAAAAAAAAAACAACGTTTATAAATTGATTTTAAAGAAATAATCAGAGGGGCTTCCCTGGTGGCGCAGTGGTTGAGAGTCCGCCTGCTAATGCAGGGGACACGGGTTTGTGCCCCGGTC
>NC_041222.1:106256073-106272151 GCF_002837175.3 Physeter macrocephalus | reverse complement strand
AGTGAGAGGCCCGCGTACCGCAAAAAAAAAAAAAAAAAAAAGGAAATAATCAGAGAAACACAAAAATGTATACACAAGGATAAACCCTGCAGCATTCCATATTAAACTTTTATTGAAGCCCAGACAAGATTCAGTCTTAGAACAATGATAAATTCAAGGAAAATAGACTAAAGTAATGAAACAGAAAGTCTACACCATACGGCCATCAAAGATACTAAAGGAGGTCAAAGAGCCTGCTCTGCTCGAAGTCCTCCTGGAGCCCCTTCCTCCATGACCCCCTCCCCCTGGCTCAGCCCTACTCCTCACTCAGCCTGCCCTCCATCCCAGGGGTGTACCATGTCCTAGAGCCACGTGATCAACCTCTGCCAACAAGCACGCTTCTTCTTTAACAGGGGAATGGAGAAAAAAAATTACCTGGGAGTTCACGAGGAAATACTACCATTAAACTCTGTTCTTCAGAGAATATTTAATTGTATTAGAAAATGATCAACATATAATACTGTGAATTAAAAGAAATGAACCTTTGTTTATATAACACAACCCCAATTTTCAATCATTATGTATCTCCTATCACGGAAAAAAATATACCAAATATAACAGTCTGTGTTAACATTAGGGTAATTTTTATTTTCTTCTTTTTAATTTTTATAATGAACACATACTGTTCATAAAATTTAGTAAACGCTTACAAAAATAAAAATAATATAAGCCATTTGACTGGCAGTTTAGAGATTCACAACTAAGGTGTGTGGAAGATCTGAGATACAGTGTGGTACAGTAAGTTTTTCCAAACACAGACTCAGACTGTATCAGAACAGGAACTAGGAAATGTGAGAAAAAAAAATTTCCCCTTTGAAAATTCAACTGTAAGCTCCAATCCGAAGACAGATATACAAAGTCACACCACTGCAACCTGGCTACATATATTAACATAACCAAAGAAATACTGTGTGTACCAGAAAAGGGGCAAGAGGCACAAATGCACAAACACTCCCCAATGAAGAGGGAGGATTACTCGTCTGGCTGCCCAGGTGTCTCGTCTCAGAGGTGAGGCTACCAGTAGGGGGAAGCTTCCTGCCCACGGGGAGGGGGCCCACAAGGTAGTGCCTCGCCATTATACATCTCCTCCATCCAGCTCCTCAAACCAGAGTAGAGCAGAGCTCCTGCGCTCTACTTCCCGGGAGGCTCGCCCACTGGGAAGAAAGTGCTGACACGGGTATTCCTTCCTGCCTGTGTGACAAGGAGGCTTTTGAGGAAGATGTGACTCCTCGCCAGGAGGGACACACTGACCCTGCCCTGGGTCTGTCTCATGAACTTGGTTCTAAGTGGATCTGATCTCCCAGGACTGCCAGTCTCGGCCGGCGCAAAGGATGAGCCCCAGGGTGTTTAAGAAGAGCTAACACAGCTGGCCTCCCTGAGAACACACAGTCACACTGCGTCCAGCTGATATGGACTTTTATGATACAGGATTTATTTTTATTAATGTGTTCATACTCAAAATGGAGTAGAACATGCAAAGCATTATGTTTGAAAAACAATACAATCTTCAAATCTTAAACGACTTCCACTGATTTTAGAAACCCATTCTGAAATCAATCAATGCAGCAAAAATGTAATTTCCCTCTCACAGGGATACACTTACATACATAAACATAATATATAACCACATTCACAGCCCTACAAATACTCCACCGCTGCTGGCCATATTTAAAAGAAAATCTATCCTTACTAAGGTGACTGACTTCACACTGATTTACATTTAAAACATTCTAGAATACTAAATATTTCTCAAAGAAAATTATTTTACATAAATATTAAGTATTTCTCAAAGAAAATTATTTTACATAAAGATTTGCAACTAACTAGGGCATTTTATAACATTTTGTAACAATGTTCTCAGAATATGAGCTGAACATTTGACTAAGACAGATTTCAAAATAGAATTCATTTAAATAAGGCAGATAATGAAGAGAAATTTTGTTATGAATTCATCAGAAAGTGTCGTATATTGCTGTGTAACATAAAAATTTAACGATGCATTTCCTCTGGATTACCCCAACTTACTACATCTACAAATACCTCTAGTATAATTAGTATACTGGCAAACAGGGGAGAGGATTCACATTAAATTTCATTTACCTGGTATAGGCTGTGCTCCAAACCTGGAAAATGTTTTTAGACAAAATTCTTCTGCAATAAGCTTAAAATGAAAGACGGGGGAAACCGTTAGAAAAAATGTTAAATTACCAAATTAAAAAAAAACAAACCTAGCCATTAATCAGAACACATTTTTTCCCTTTTTCAGTCACAATTATGCTGCCCAATAAACTGTACTGAAATCCAAGTTATCCATTCAACAAATGCCTCTCATGCTACCTTCTCCGCAGTCTTACCAATATCTTATTATTTCTCTGGACAAGCTCTCTTCTCGAATTAACAAAACGCACCCCCCAGGCCCCTGCACACTGCCTGCCTGCTCTGCGTTTTGGCGATTTAACAACACTGCCCTCCATCTGGAATAACCTCTGTATTGAGGTGCGTCCGTCTCCCCCATCTGCTTCAAAACTGCTGAAGAATCACTTCACTATCCCTCCCCTGGATTAACCTCTCGGTTATTTCAACTTTACTCTGAACCTTCTCAGCATCTCCAGTGAGTTTTCGATTTTATCAATATAGAACTGTGAACACATTACTGGATAAATATTTGAATATTCTTACATAACTTAAAAGTTATCTCCTTCTACTATTACTGCAACACCCCACTACTTATTTTGAGAAGCAGAAATCATTAGTATTTCCTGCAAGTAACTTTCTCTCCCTACTCACTATACTTTTTCCCTCTTTCAGGGTAAAACTATGTTAGCAACAATATAATTGCTAAGTCGATGTAGGCCTGCTTTTTTTCTTGCTGGGCAAAGAAGGGAAAGGCAAATGAATTTTCCCTTTCTCCGAGAGAACAGAGGGGTGGAGAGGGGAAGACTGCCCACGGTGGAAGGCATCAGACACTCCAACAGGCAAAAAGCCAGAAGCTGAGATGGTCGCCTTTCCCATCAGGCATCCCTAGAGGAGCAGTTCTCAAAGCCTCATAATACCAGTGAATCAGCATCACCAGGAACTAATAAAATATGCCCATTCTCAGGCTCCATCTCAGATCTACCGAAACAGAAATGGAGGTGGGATTCAGCAGTGTCCTCCAGGTCATTTTTATGTATGCTAAAGTTTGAGAACCACTGCATGAAAAGTCTGCTTCACAGGCAACTGAGAGCCAACTGTGTGAGTGTGCTTTCTCTTCTGAACATATGCGGTTTTTTTTCCTTTCTTTTTCATGGAACACGTGCTTTATGATCTCCACCTTGCCCTAAATTTGAGTGTGAGTCTGTCTTCTCCCCTGTGTGAATGCACATGTGAACTGAGAGATGGGACGTGTGGAATCCAAGAAGATTCTGGAATTCCTATGTTGTGGCGTCCAATATAGTTGCCACTACCAACATGTAGCCATTTGGATTAAAATTTAAAATAAATAAAATTTAAAGTTCAGCTCTTCAGCCACACCAGCCACATCTTAAGCTGGTGGCCATGAGGTTGCGCATGCAGATATAAAACATCTTCAGCCTCACAGAAAGCACTACAGGACGGCACCTACATTCCTAACGGACCAGAGCTTGCCCACGATCTATCAAGCCACATCCAAGAAGACATCTCCAGGATGTGCTGGACTGAGAACTATGCCCCACAGATCCTGGCTGACGGCACTGAGAGAATTCAGGGACTAGAAATTTAAAGACAGTACAGAATATTACAGCGATACTAAAGATAATAGTTCATATGCTGCAGTAAAAGTTCATATTGCTTCAAAGTTAAAGCCTTAAAGTATCATAAACTTTGTCGTTAAAGTACTGAACAAGCGATATATAGCAGAAAAATCAAAAGAACGAAAGTTTTTCGTGAAGAGTGAAACCTAAGCGGTGCATAAACAGCAACGGGGTACTATGTATTTAGTAAGCATGTGTGTCAAACACTCTGTTAACAGTCATAATCTGCCCTTTTGTCTTTAGATGTTACAGGCTTTGTGTATATCAGGCTTGAATATTTTCTTTTGTAGCTGGCTAATTGAATTCCAGTGCTTCAGCCTTGGGACTGCATGTCCTAACTGCTGGTATGCGGGGGAAAGAAACTCAGAGAGATTAAATGCAGTCATTCTTTCTTCTCCAGTAGTTGCCGAAAAACAATAGTACGCTGCACCAAATATCTGTCCTTGAAAATGTTATTTATAACAAAGGAGTCTTGTAAGACACCCACACTTCAGAGACTGTAGCTATGTCCTACATAAGTGGCCTTTAACCGCCAAATTTTAATTGGCTTTCTTGCTTACTAATGTGTTTTCCTGGATGTAACAGTTAAATAAATCCACATCTGTTTTCTAAAGATTGTTTGTTCATACGGATGTTCTGTTAAAAGCCAGAGGATATATGACACTTCCCTCTCATCTCATGAACATATAAAAGTAATAAAACTATGATTTTGCTAGATATCTGATTTATACAAGAGTATAAATGATCATTGTTGATCATTTAAATCAACAAAGGCCACACAAACTATGTAAAATAATTCCACTTTCAGGTGATCATATTTATATCAATAACTTACACTAATTGACTTGATATAGATTTTTGAGAAATCCTATCAAATTAAAATTCAACACAACAAGTATTTATTATGCACCTATATGTAAGTACTAGAGGAGGAATCACGAGTCAATGATCTATTACACACACATATAAACGCCCACACATCAGCGGTTTCCAATCATTTTCTGTTAGAGAAAAAACAATTACAATCATATGAATTATAAAGATAACATATTTATATTAGCATAATAAAGTGATATACTGATAATATTTAATATATATTGAGTATACTGAGTACTTATTAAGTATGAGACATCAGGCACTTCACATGCAGTGTCACTTTTGATTCTCACAACCGCCTCATGATGTAGGTACATTTACAATCCCATTGTTCACAGGTGAGGAAACGGAAGCACAGAAGTGTTCAATAATCTTACTGTCAGAAACCAGAGAAGACAGAGAGTAGAGAAAGATGGGTGTCAGGGCTGGGGAGAGGGGAAGCGGAGTTACTGGTTAATGGGTATAGAGTCTGTTTTCCAAGATGAAAAGAGATGGATGTGGTGATCGCTGTACAGCATTATGAATGTAGTTAATACTACTGAATTGCATACTCAAAACTGGTCACAATAATAAATTTTATGTTATGTCTATTTTACCACAATAAAAAAAACTGGAAAACCAAACCAGAAGAACACAAGAGACAGAGGAGGAACTCTGTGCTGCGGTGACAACGTGAGGGAATATATACTTGGTCTTCTCTCAGTTCTTAGCACACAGCCCTCAAAGCCCTGGGATTCCCTCAGCGGGAAGAGCACAAAAGTGTCTGCTGTTGTTCAAAACAAGCCCCTTTCAAACACACCTGAATTCATGTTAATGAGATGATATCTGGAAAGCACCTAAGGATGGAGGCTGGTTGCAGGGAAACCAACCACCTGACTAGAGGGTTAAAACTTTCAATGCCACTCCCCTCCCCTACCCAGGAGAGGAAAGGGGCTGGAGCCAATCACCAAGAGCCAATGATTTAACTGATCATGCCTACTAATGAAGCCTCCATAAAAACCAAAAGGACAGGGTTCAGAGAGCTTCTGAGTCACTGAACATTCAAAGAGGGACCCCAGTTCCTACACTCGGGACCCTTCCGGACCTTGCCATAAGCACCTCTTCACCTGGCTGTTCATCTGTATCCTTTATCCTATGCTTTATAATACACTGGTGAACGTAAGTAAATGTTTCTCTGAGTTCTCTGAGCCGCTCCAGCAAGCATATTAATCAAACCAGGGGAAGGGGTAATGGGAACCTCTGATTTATAAGTCGCTCAGAAGCACAGGTGGCAACCTGTGACTTAAACTGGCTTCTGAAGTGGGGGTGGTCTTGTGGGAGAGACGGAGCCCTTAACCTGTGGGATCTGATGCGATCTCCAGGTACACAGGGTCAGGGCTGAAATGAACTCTGCTTGGTATGTAAAACCTGCCACACATTTGGTGATGAGAAGTTCAGAAGTTCAGCGGTAATTGTTAAGAGGAAACACAGAAGGTATGTTTTCCCTCCTATAGATGCACAGCTCAAAAGCAAACAGCAAGGGGAAAAGCTATGTGAGAACAGAAAGGAAGCTGACGCCAGTGTAAAGGCAAGCATTCCCCCACAGCTGTGATGTGCTCTCCTCCAAAGAGGAGGCCACGTCCTAGCCAAGCACCATAATCCTACTGTTCAATTTAATTATAAAATAAAAAAACATACCTGAGGGGAGAGAAACTTTTCAATGCGTTTGGCTATAAAACCTTTCTCCAATATGGAGTTGACTGATGGTCTATCCCTAGGATTTCTTTTAAATAGTTGAGAGAGCAAACTGCGGAGATCATAAGAATAATGCAAAGACACGGGTGGAAAAGATCCCGATATGATCTTCAGTACCAGGTTTTTCATATTGCCAGCTTCAAACTAAAATCCAGAAAATAAATTAACATATATGAAACATAAGTCGAAAATGTCAGTTTCAACAATGAGAAACAGTGCTTTCCCTATCAATACAGAACAGAATTGCAACCCTCTTCCCAGTTTTAATCAGCACGTGCTCTCTAGAGCGAGGTTCACTTGGTTATTTACGAACACATTTGAAAGAGAGTATCAGTCCTCATAAAATGGTACAACTCGCTATAAGATTAACTTTTACTTATTCAAAAAACTAAAAGATGGGATATAGGTATCAATTAGAGTAAAGAGTTTATAAAAACGTAACAGTAATCAAGATGGTAAAACAAGCAAACCTGGTAGTCTTTATTTAAGACCTGCCTTCTTGTGCCCCTGCTGTAGCAACTAGAACAAGAAATTAACTACAGAACTAAAACTATTTGAAAAAATATAATAAATAAAGGTACTGATTAATTTCCTTTTATACACTGCTCATTATTACTTTTAAGCGTGTGATGCTCCCAAAAGCCATGGGATCAGCAATGTGGCAAATATTCCAAAGGGGAATATAAGCCTTATCAATGGGAATATATATTTTAGGATTAAACACAATATAAACTCTAACTGAAGTGGGGGGAAAAAGAGGTGGGGCAGTTTAAAATCTAAAGATGATTTCATTTTGAAAGTAAAATTAAGCTTTTGACACCTCAGCTAAAATAGTATAGAACAGTTGTACACTATCAATATGTTCTTAATGCACACGTTAAGAAAACAAAACATGCTACAAGCTAGGCACTGGTGATTATATACAAGTACAAAAGAGTTCTGTTAAATGTGGAATTCTCCTAGCATTTAAAATATGATATTGTTTATTAAGATTTGAGTACAATTCAATCATCTAGAAATATCAATATACCTAAGAAGGAATCCTAAATGCAGAAACAGGTTATTACTCTATTCTTTCATTACAATGAAGTTTTATTTATCCCTCAACTGATAAGCTCTTCATAAATAAAGGTTAATGAATTACTTAATTTTATGTGTCCACTTAAGGGTAGGTAAACAATTCCACAATACAGAAACAATGGTGACAGAACAATGTATTATAAATGAAAAGACTTTCTAAAAATATGTAGACTTAGACCTACATGACTGTGTGTCACAGAAAAACTGACCAATTCCTTAAAGTACAGATCTAATATCCACCAGGCCATATCACTTTGGCAGTCTATGCTTTTTTCCTTCAGAAAAATAAAATCTTAAGGGAATACAGTAGAAGAGTATGCAACTATGAATAAATACAACAAAGAAAAATACTCCCCAAATAATATCAGGCAATAAAAACAAACTATAAAACTGCTTATACCATATAACCAAACTCTTGAGGGAAAAAAAACAACTCATTTTATAAATTATTCTGTAAGTCTAGAAGGAAACAACAAAATATTACAAGTAGTCACTACTGGCTGGAAGAATTGCTTTTGATATTTATTTACTTACTTATATTTTAATCTCTTACCTTAAGTTTTCTGTAATGAAAATATATTATTGCTTAATCAGTGGGGGAAGCATTTTTAAAAAGATTTTAAAATGGAAAGTGATTAAAATTCAACCTATTTTGGACAAGAACTCCCCCTTTTTGGTGAATTATGTGTCACTTCAAAAGAATCTCAACCGTGAAAATTTTAAATACTCTGAATTAAAGATTATTTAAATTGATAAAATCCCCCCTCAACGAATATGCTGAGATATGTTCTTTAGATAATTTCAATTCCAAACTCAAATAATTTGGATGCTTTGAGAAAAACTGCTAAAATGAAATTAATAAAGTTTGTTAAGCTGAAATATCAAATTCGTATGTGACTTTAACATTAAAAAGACAGCAAATTTGTCTTTAGAAATAATTTTCTGGAATAAGGTGTGATATATGTATTATAATAACATATATAATATGTATATGTAATATATGCATACATATTAAGGGAAAATTGATTTAAATTTATACCTCAGAAAAGAAGAGATATTTATAAACCGACAGAGAAGAATTTCTAGCACAACAGGGTCATCTGAAAGATGGCATATGATTTTTTTAAATCAGAAATATATATATATTTTTTTGTGGTACGCGGGCCTCTCACTGTTGTGGCCTCTCCCGTTGAGGAGCACAGGCTCTGGACGCGCAGGCTCAGCGGCCATGGCTCACGGGCCCAGCCGCTCCGCGGCATGTGGGATCTTCCCGGACCGGGGCACGAACCCGTGTCCCCTGCATCGGCAGGCGGATTCTCAACCACTGCGCCACCAGGGAAGCCCTAAATCAGAAATATTATACGTACTTTTTGACATAATTTTTAAAGTATCTCAGAAACTTCTACTTACTGCATGTTTAAGTGTGCACATCTCATAAAGGACACACCCCAGAGCCCAAATGTCACTAGAAAAGAGAAAAATAAGAGATCTTCTCTAAATATCAGAATTTACTTTAAAAGGTTTTCTAATTTAAAGGAGACAAAAGCAGCATAAAAATGCTTTGCAAAAATATGTGTGCCATAAAACATGACCTTTCAAACTTAAAATTACAACCATAACCAAATGACAAAAGCAGCTATCCCAGATTAGAAAAATCAGTTGCCCAAGTAATTACTTTAAAAGTTTCATTAAAGAAATCCAATATTTAAAAGGACAAAATCAGTAAATTTCATGGATGCTTCAGTTTTTTTATTTTGCAAAAATCAAAATGTTTTGCTCAATTATTTGCAAAATACCACAATTTCTTAAATACTATAAAAGCAAAATACTGCTTTAATTAAGAAGAAAATATTAATTTACTAAAATTAAATCTGAAACAAATCTGTGACAGCCAACTAAAATATGTAGGTACATTAATTTATTTTCTCCTTATTTAAAGACTTAGTTACACTATCTTCTTTATCCATACTCTCTTCCGCTCTTTTATCTTAAACAGATAGTTCTGTAACTAAAAGACTACTTCTACTTTTAAAAGGAAAAAACCCCCTACAATTTAGAGCTACAGTGGTCCTTGGAAGTCAAAAAAAAGAAAAACAAAACCACTGCTCCTGGAAGTTGAACTTATTGAAAAAGAATAAAGCCTATTATTGAAATCCTAAAGTTATCTCTACCCAAACTCTCACAAAAATCTACAAATATAAACCTGTAACCTCCAAAATCTGTTTAATTTTAAGATTCAACTAAGAAAAAAAGTAAATGTAATTAAGCTTTTAGTAACTTGTACATGTTACAAACTAAAAGCTATAAACAAAAACATTAAACTAATGATCTTATCAATAAAATGCTTTAAAATACATGTGGGAAAATATGAAATTCAAAGTATAATTGATGATGTTCATCAATTACATTTTTAAAGCATTTTTCCCACAAAACCAATTTTACATAAAATTCTCCAAGGGATGATTAAATCCATTCCAAATTTAAAGACTAATATTTTCACATTTGAGTTATCCACAAGACACAGAAACAGCATAAAAATGTAAAATTACTTTAGCTCAAAGAAAATACTATTATCTTTTAGAATATCTACTAATAATACACTGCATGGACTTGACTGATATTGTAATTTAAACTGATCTTAAATACATTCCTCGGATGACGTTCTCAGACCTTCTGCTCAGGTATGAAACGCAGCTTCCTCTCTACCCTCAAAAAAAGGGGGGGGCAGGGGGATGGCAACCATGAATATATGCATTATTGCCAGCTATCACTTTCTTCCTTTCAGCTTCTAAGGGTGCTTTCAAAATTAAGACCAATGCTTCTCGGTTGGCATTTTTAAATTAGTGTGTATGAGAGAAAATAAAGGTAACTGGAATTCAGTGGCAGAATTCCTCTTCCCAACACACATATTAATCAATCTGTTAGCCATAATACGGCCCAGTGCTTAGGACTTTGTGCTTGGGAGCCAGATGCCTGGGACTTTGAAGTTACTTTACCTCTTTCTGCATTTGGTTTCTTTATAAGGAAAGGAGGAATGAATAATACCTACAACTCACAAGGTTATCGTGAAGATAAAAAGAGTTAATGCATAGAATGCATTGAAAACAGTGCCTGGCATAGAGTAAGTGTTCAATAAATATTAACTATGATAATTCAATAAGTGACTATTACAAACAGAAAGACAAAGAAAGCACGCTATTTCCCATTATAGCTTAAATAATAAAGTGATTCTACAGTTCCTTCAGCAAGATAGTGAAATAGCTGCTTTATAATTCCCCTCATTATATACTACAAAAATGTATATACATATGTATATATATGTTTACATACATGCATTACTGACTTTAGAATAATATTCTGAAGGTTAATAAAGACAGTACAACAGAGAAAGATGTAAAGGAAATAAACACGTAACGAATATCATTTTAAATACCTTTTATTATTATATGGTTTGTTTTCACAGATTTCGGGTGACAAGTAGTATGGGGTCCCTATGCAAGTCCGAACCAGCTCCACAGTACTAGAACAAAAGAGAGTTACTGGAGAAGCTTAAGACACTTAAAGACATTACCACACATACATCACCAGGGATTAAAATTTCACTGAAGACATTATAGAAAACCAGAGTTTAAAACTGTATGTTACCTATTAAGAACTCTAGCAATTCCAAAATCTCCAAGTTGTATTGTCCCATCTTTGGTTAAAAATATGTTCTGTAAAAGAGATGGAAAAAAAAGCCAGAAATATTGCTACAGTCCAGTTCTTAGTCAATGACTTCTGTCATAAAAATGAATCCAGTTAAAAAATAATGCTGGGATAAGTGGATATCCACATGCGAGAGAATGAATGTAGACCCCTATCTCACATCATAAGCAAAAATTAACTCAGAATGGATTCTAGACCTAAATGTGAGAACTATGAAACTCCTAGAGGAAAACACAGGAGTAAATCTCCATGCCACTGGGTTACACAATGATTTCTTAGATATGACACCAAAACCACAAGCAAAAAAAGAAAATACAGATAAATTGGATTTCATTAAATTAAAAACTTTTGTGCAAAGGACACCATCAAGAAAGTAAACAGACATGGGCTTCCCTGGTGGCGCAGTGGTTGAGGGTCCACCTGCCGATGCAGGGGACACGAGTTCGTGCCCCGGTCCGGGAAGGTCCCACATGCCGCGGAGCGGCTGGGCCCGTGAGCCATGGCTGCTGAGCCTGCGCGTCCGGAGCCTGTGCTCCTCAACGGGAGAGACCGCCGTGGAGCGGCTGGGCCCGTGAGCCATGGCTGCTGAGCCTGCGCATCTGGAGCCTGTGCTCCACAATGGGAGAGGCCACAACAGTGAGAGGATCACGTACCGCAAAAAAAAAAAAAAAAAAAGTAAACAGACAACCCACAGAATTGGGGAAAATATTTGCAACTCATGTATCTGATAAAGAATCTGTATCCAGCATAAAGAACTCTTACAACTCAATAATAACTGAAGACAACCCAATTTTAAAATAGACACAGTCATATATTATATGATCCATTTGTATCAAATGTCCAGAATAGGCAAATTCACAGAGACAGAAAGCATACCACTGGTTTCCAATGCTCTATCATCAAACTGCGGAGCCAGGAGTTTGTGGGGTTACATGAATTAAACTCCGTTATCAGTCAGATGTGAACCAAGCACATGCTCACAGCCAAAGATGGCACAAGGCAGGGTTGAGTGGAATGGAGTAAAATGGTCTGAAATGGGATTATGAGGCAGATGGTCGGGAGACAGGAAAGATGGGGTAGGGAGCCCCACCATAGTCCCTCTCCTTCCCACTACTCATCCTAGGGCTACAAGGCTACGTAAGCAGCTGCAGGCCTAAGGAGGTAAGAAGACAGACACACGGCCTTGACATCAGGAAACAAAGCCCCTCCGCACTACCCACTCTGGGAAGTGCGTGAGCCCAAGTGAGGCAAACGTGAAAGAAACCTCGATGCAAAGATGAGTGAGCTGTGGGGACAAAGTATCTCCCACAAAAGAATCCAATACACGTGAAGAAAGCTACTGCAAAGAAAAACAACCAATAAAATAACCAGAACCAGAATTCACTACAGACAGAATTAGTTTTATAAAGACAGTCCAATAAAAACTTTGAAGTAAATATATTTAGAAACTTGCAAAGAAATAAATGAATATGCATTTGAAAAGAACAAGACATTATGAAACAAAACCCAATTACAATAAGAACAGACCTATATGAAAAACCATTTAGAAATCCTGGAAAGAAAAAAAGGCATAATAAAGTCAACAGATGAGAAAAGCACTAGCTTACACAAAATTTCAAAGGGATTTAGTTAACTAGAAGATAGGTCGAAAAATTCATGTAGAATACAACTGAGAGAGACACAAAATGTGAAAGAACAAATAAGACACTTGAAGGGACAAATTAAGAAGCTCCAACATGTGTCTAGAAAAAAATCCACGAGACAACTGTGAAAGTAGCAAAAGAGAAATAATATGTGAAAAAATATAGCTAAACATTTTCTACCACATTTCTAGAAGAAATGTACATTCTCAAAAGTACACACAGCATAATGAATAAAAGTGAGCCTCACCAATTCACAAACTGTGAAATTTCAGAACCATGGGACAGAGAGAATATCTTAAATGGGCCAGAGAGAAGAAACAAGGGCAAGAAACTGCAAATTCCTAAACAGCAACATAAGAAACCAAAAGACAAATGGGCAACATCTTCAAAATTCTATAAGAAAACAATTTCCAGCCTAGAAGTTGATAACCAAATTCTCATCAAAGTAAGAGAACCTTGGACTTCCTTTGTGGCGCAGTGGTTAAGAATCTGCCTGCCAAGGCAGGGGACATGGGTTCAAACCCTGGTCCAGGAAGATCCCACATGCTGCGGAGCAACTAAGCCCATGCACCACAACTACCGAGCCTGTGCTCTAGAGCCCGCGAACCACAACTACTGAGCCCGTGTACCACAACTACTGAAGGCTGCGCACCTAGAGCTCATGCTCCACAAGAGAAGCCACCGCAATGAGAAGCCCACACACCGTAACAAAGAGTAGCCCCGCTCACCGCAACTATAGAAAGCCCGTGCAAAGCAACAAAGACCCAATGCAGCCAAAAATAAATAAATAAAAAGTAAATAAATATTTTCAAAAATTAAGAAAAAATAAAGTAGGAGAATCTTCAAACATGCAAAATCTAAACTAAAAAAAAAAATCCCTTCCACACAACCACTGTTTTGGATTTCTTCCATCATAATGAAAGAGCAGGACATGAAAAGCAGGCAAAGACCTAAGATACGACACCTGTGTCATCTTCAGGGTTACAGTGGAGTGGGGACCGTGAAGGGAGAAGATAGTAAGATGCAGACTGCACCAAGCTCAAACATTCTGGCCCAAGACAATGCCGGCCCCATGTCCACATCCACTGAGACGTCAGTAGTGACAGAATAAACTTACCTGTGATTTTATGTCTCGATGAAGAATTTTTCTATCATGTACATGTTTCAGGGCCAAACATATCTGTACAAACCAGTCCAAAATCTAGGGGGGAAAAATCAGATCTGTCATTTCTTTTAAAATTTACATATCACAGTAGTCTTTCCTTTATCATTAAAACGATTCAGAAATATTTAGGGATATGGGGAACTAAATCCTTAAAAAAATTAGGCTATAATGTTTCACTTCACTGTACTGTAATTAATGTCACTAACATTAGGTAGATATTCGAGCCAACTGACACATTATATGCAGCACACATGGTAAGTTTAAATGTAAGACACTGCTACTGAAGCATCTCTCATAAATCAGAATATGGAAAGAAATTTCCAGAGAAAAGTGAAAAATGTAATTACTTTATACTTTAGTATAGTATGATGGTGACTTTTCTTTCTTGTTAAATATATCTTTTTCTCTATATACATAAGTAAAAATCATAAGAGGAAAATAATTAGGCTGGAAATTTGGAACACATCGCTGACTTTTTTCTCGCTCCACATTCATCACATAAAAACACACACTCTGGAGTTGGCCACTTGAAAGAAAAAGGCTGAATTTCTACCTCACTCCTAACACCAAAAAAATTCCAAGTAGATGGCATTTTTAAACATGAAAAAATTAAAGTATAAAACAAGGAAGAAAACATAGGTTAATTTTCTATACTCTGACTGACGCAGGACTTCCAAAACATGATACCAAACCCACAAGTCACAAGAAAAGTTCCCTATATAAACTTTAAAACATCTGGATGGCAAAATATACACTTAAATTTAAAAATTATTTGAGAAAATACCTGCAACATAACTGATAGATTGCTAATCCTCTAATACACAACAGTTCTTCGACATCACTGAGAAAAACATGGCAGCCAAAATAAGAAGTGGACAGAAGACGGGAAAGGCAAATGACAGAGGAAACATAAGCCAATAAACACATAAACCAAATACTAACTTCCCTCCAAATTAAAAAAATAGCAATTAAACAAGATACCACTGTAACCTAACAAAGATGAAGTGATAAACAATGTTGGCCAGAACGTGAGGAAATAAGTCTTTGCCTACCCTGTTTGTGAGAAAGTTAATTACAGTTACTCGGTAAAAATTTTAAATTCACATACCATTTGAAAGAGCAACTGAAATTTCAAATTTATCCTACAGATACAATGTCACAAATACAAAAGAACATGTACAAGGATGTGTACTCCAGCATTGTTTGTCCACCTAAACATCAAGGGCCTGGGAAAATATCACAATTGGAATCACTAGAATTCTATGCAGCCACTGGGAGGAAGGAAGTACTTCTGTGTACATACACCGAGAAGGGAAAAGAAGAAAGTCACAGCACGGTGTGCAGAGCTCACTCCTTTTCTTAAGTCTCTTTCTGTCTATAACATACCAGAACTCTGTGTAACTGTTTACAACTGTGTGCTGTGTGTAGGGAGGATGCACAGAAGGACAGCTACCCAGAAGTTAACAGTGTCTTCTTCAGGGAAGTAGATTTTCAGAAGAATGAATGAAAGGCAAGTAAGAGGCTTTACTTTTTATTCTCACCTCTTCAGCATTTTTTTTAAAGAACAAATGTTACATTAAAGTAACCTAAAATTAGAGACTCTGGGAGGTCTCACGCCAAGGAGTACTTCCCAGAACTTCTGCTGTCAGTGTCCTTGTCCCCATGGTGAGCCACAGCCACTGCCCGCCTCTGCAGGAGACGGTCCAACGCTAGCAGACCAATGAATTGGGAGACAAGGGATAACAACTTTATTTAGAGAGCGGAGAGTCCAAGAAGATGGCAGACTAATGCCCCAGAGAACCATCTTGCCAGGCTCTGAATGCTAGTTTCTTTTACAGAACAAAGAGGTATTATAAGATTCAGGCTGCTAATGTTGGCATATGCGCATTTAGCCTTAAAAGAGATTAAGTTGAGAAGCAAGAAGAACTACAATCCTGCAGCCTGTGGAACAAAAACCACATTCACAGAAAGTCAGACAAGATGAAAAGGCAGAGGGCTATGTACCAGATAAAGGAACAAGATAAAACCCCAGAAAAACAACTAAATGAAGTGGAGAGAGGCAA
>NC_041222.1:106254386-106256016 GCF_002837175.3 Physeter macrocephalus | reverse complement strand
CCAGAAGGAGAAGAGAGAGAGAAAGGACCCGAGAAAATATTTGAAGAGATTAGAGTCGAAAACTTCGCTAACATGGGAAAGGAACTAGCCACCCAAGTCCAGGAAGTGCAGTGAGTCCCATACAGGATAAACCCAAGGAGAAACACGCTGAGACACATAGTAATCAAATTGGCAAAAATTAAAGACAAATTATTGAAAGCAGCAAGGGAAAAACGACAAATGACATACAAGGGAACTCCCATAGATTAACAGCTGATTTCTCAGCAGAAACTCTACAAGCCAGAAGGCAGTGGCATGATATACTTAAAGTGATGAAAGGGAAGAACTTACAACCAAGATTACTCCACCCGGCAAGGATCTCATTCAGATTTCATGGAGATATCAAAAGCTTTACAGACAAGCAAAAGCTAAGAGAATTCAGCACCACCAAACCAGCTCTACAACAAATGCTCAAGGAATTTCTCTAAGTAGAAAACACAAGACAAGAAAAGGACCCACAAAAAAACACCCAAAACAATTAAGAAAATGGTCATAGGAACATACATATCGATAATTACCTTAAACATGAACGGATTAAATGTTCCAACCAAAAGACACGGGCTTGCTAAATGGATACAAAAACAAGACCCAATATATATGCTGTCTACAAGAGACCCACTTCAGACCAAGGAACACATACAGACTGAAAGTGAAGGGGTGGAAAAAGATATTCCATGCAAATGGAAATCAAAAGGAAGCTGGAGTAGCAATACTCATATTAGATAAAATAGACTTTAAAATAGGAATGTTACAAGAGACAAGGAAGGATACTACATAATGATCAAGGGATCAATCCAAGAAGAAGATATAACAATTATAAATATATATGCACCCAACACAGGAACACCTCAATACACAAGCCAACTGCTAACAGCTATAAAAGAGGAAATTGACAGTAACACAATAATAGTGGGGGACTTTAACACCTCACTTACACCAATGGACAGATCATCCAAAATGAAAACAAATAAGGAAACAGAAGCTATCATTGACACAATAGACCATATAGATTTAATTGATATTTATAGGATAATCCATCCCAAAACAGCAGATGACACTTTCTTCTTAAGTGCGCACGGAACATTCTCCAGAATAGATCACATCTTGGGTCACAAATCAAGCCTCAGTAAATTTAGAAAACTGAAATCATATCAAGCATCTTTCCTGGCCACAGTGCTATGAAATTAGAAATGAATCACAGGGAAAACAACGTAAAAAACACAAACACATGGAGGCTAAACAATACATTACTAAATAACCAAGAATCACTGAAGAAATCAAAGAGGAAATCAAAAAATACCTAGAGACAAATGACAATGAAAACATGACGATCTAAAACCTATGGGATGCAGCAAAAGCAGTTCTAAGAAGGAAGTTTATAGCTATACAACCCTACCTCCAGAAACAAGAAACATCTCAAACAATCTAACCTTACACCTAAAGGACCTAGAGAAAGAAGAACAAACAAAACCAAAAGTTAGCAAAAGGAAAGAAATTGTAAAGATCAGATCAGAAATAAATGAAATGGAAACAAAGAAAATAGCAAAGATCAATAAAACTAAAAGCTGGTTCTTTGAGAAGATAAACAAAA
>NC_041222.1:106253567-106254177 GCF_002837175.3 Physeter macrocephalus | reverse complement strand
CATTAAAAGGATCATGCACCATGATCAAGTGGGATTTATCCAAGGGATGCAAGGATTCTTCAATATATGCAAATCAATCAATGTGATACACCATATTAACAAATTGAAGAATAAAAACCATATGATCATCTCAATAGATGCAGAAAAAGTTTTTGACAAAATTCAACACCCATTTATGATAAAAACTCTCCAGAAAGTGGGCATAGAGGGAACCTACCGCAACATAATAAAGGCCATATAGGACAAACCCAGAGCAAACATCATTCTCAATGGTGAAAAGCTGAAAGCATTTCCTATACGATCAGGAACAAGACAAGGATGTCCACTCTCACCACTATGATTCAACACAGTTTTGGAAGTCCTAGCCATGGCAATCAGAGAAGAAAAAGAAATAAAAGGAATACAAATTGGAAAAGAAGAAGTAAAATTGTCACTGTTTGCAGATGACATGATACTATTCATAGAGAATCCTAAAAATGCCACCAGAATACTACTAGAGCTAATCAATGAATTTGGTAAAGTTGCAGGATACAAAATTAATGCACAGAAATCTCTTGCATTCCTATACACTAATGATGAAAAATATGAAAGAGAAATTAAGGAAACACTC
>NC_041222.1:106212063-106253368 GCF_002837175.3 Physeter macrocephalus | reverse complement strand
CATCAGAAAATATACAAACAACAAATGCTGGAGAGGGTGTGGAGAAAAGGGAACCCTCTTGCACTGTTGGTGGGAATATAAACTGATACAGCCACTATGAAGAACAGTATGGAGGTTCCTTAAAAAACTAAAAATAGAATTACCTTATGATCCAGCAATCCCACTACTGGGCATATGCCCAGAGAAAACCATAATTCAAAAAGACACATGCACCTCAATGTTCATTGCAGCACTATTTACAACAGCCAGGCCATGGAAGCAACCTAAATGCCCATCAACAGACGAATGGATAAAGAAGATGTGGTACATAAATACAACGGAATATTACTTAGCCATAAAAAGGAACAAAATTGGGTCATTTGTTGAGACATGGGTGGATCTAGAGACTGTCCTACAGAGTGAAGTCAGAAAGAGAAAAACAAATATCGTATATTAACACATGTATGTGGAACCTAGAAAAATAGTACAGATGAACCGGTTTGCAGGGCAGAAGCTGAGACACAGATGTAGAGAACAAACGTATGGACACCAAGGGGGGGAAAGCCATGGGGGATGGGGATGGTGGTGTGATTAGCTGGGTGACTGGGATTGACATGTATACACTGATGTGTATAAAACTGCTGACTAATAAGAACCTACTGTATAAAAAAGTAAATAAAATAAAATTCAAAAACAAAGAAAACAAAAAATATAACCTAAAATTAATTTTTAAATTAATTTTTTTTAAATTAAAAAATAGAATAGTGGTGTCTACAGATGAGGGAAAGAGGGGAGTGGGGAGAACAACCCCCACTCCCCTCTTTTTTTAAAAAACAACCCTCTTGGTTCAGTTCGGTAGATATTTACTGAAGACTACACAAATTTTAAGTTCCTTTCCATATTCACATAAGGCGCTGTAAGTAGAAAAATTAAATATAGTTCTCTGAGTTTGTTCATACAGTGGTAGAAATACACTTTTAGACAAATACCTAATAAAATGCACAAGTCTTACAACAGCAATGTGCACTGAGAAAGCAATTAACTCCAGCAGGGAGGGGTCAGGAAAAGTATAAAAAGAAAATGAAAATTCAGCTCAGTTGAGTCTTATTGTTATACAGTCTACCTGGAGCGCCTGGGACACATGCTAGAAACCACCAATGCCTCGTTTTACAGATTAATGTTTTTCATTACCATATTTCCCATACCTGTACTCCTTTATAACTTGACAAAAATGTATTCAGCACCAACAATGTACCTGATATGGGCTGGAATTGGCCAAAAAAGTTAATAAAAGAGCTCACAGACCAGGAGTCAGCAAATTTATTCTGTAAAGGGCCAGAGGGTAAATATTTTAGGTTTTGCAGACCCTATGGTCTCTGTCCCAAGTCAAATTTGCCACTGTAGTATAAATGCAGCCAGAGATTATATGCAAACAAATAAGCATGAACTGTTTAAATAAAACTTTATTTACAAAGAAAAACGTGGGCCGAGTTTGCTGACCCACATCAGACACCAGGAGGGAGATGAGTAAGTAGAGCAGAGGTGATGCTCTGAGTGTTGACAGCACAGAGGACAACAGCCAACTCAGCCTGGAGGCGATAAAGCAAAACGTGACAGAAGGCGAGGTTCCAGAGAGAAGTTCTGAGGAGGAGGAGGAGGGCACAGCACAAGTCTGTGCTCCCTCTGTCCGTCTAGTTCAGCCTGTCTTACATCAGTGCTGGAGGGGAGGGAAGGCCATTAAATTACAGGCCTGCTTCTAACTGCTGCTCCTCTTCACTTCCTTGTACACATAAGCTCACATTAATATTTACAAAATAATGTTGGGATGATGGCATTCCCTTGCTCAAAAGAGAATGTCCCGGGCTTCCCTGGTGGCGCAGTGTTAAGAATCTGCCTGCCAATGCAGGGAACACACATTCGAGCTGTGGTCCGGGAAGATCCCACATGCCACGGAGCAACTAAGCTTGTGCGCCACAACTACTGAGTCTGCGCTCTAGAGCCCTCGAGCCACAACTACTGAGTCCGTGTGCTACAACTACTGAAGCCCGCATGCCTAGAGACCGTGCTCCACAACAAGAGAAGCCACTGCAATGAGAAGCCCGCACACTGCAAGGAAGAGTAGCCCCCCCTCGCCGCAACCAGAGAGAGCCCGCACACAGCAATGAAGACCCAACGCAGCCAAAAATAAATAAATAAATAAATTAAAAACAAACAAACAAAAAACTCTGCTCCTTTACATATCTGTCTTACTTTTTTCAGTTGCTGATGTCACCAAATTACATCTTTGTTCAATTACATCATTGTTTGTATGTTTCAAAACGTAAAACTAATAATTTTTTTAAGTGCATTAGTCTCTTAAATCATGTAGAAAAACAAAATGGGGAGTTACAAACCAGTTACAATACCAGCTTTTAGACTAGTAATTGCTTTTTAAAAAATTTATTAGTCTCAAATCATGTAGAAAAAGGGGAGTCACAAACCACTGTTGTAACAATTCTAGCTTTTATAACTGCCCGTGTATTTACCTTTACTGAGCTCTCCATTTCTCCACATGGCTTCAAGCCACTGTCTAGTGTCCCTTCCTTTCAATCTGCAAGACTCCATTTAGCACTTCTTTCAGTGCAACTCTAGTAGTAACAAATAGCTTCAGCTTTTGTTTATCTGGAAATGTCTCTCATTTCTGAAGGACAATTTTGCCAGATACAGGATTCCTGGTTGATAGCTTTTCTTCTTTTAGCACTTTGAATATATCAGCCCAGTGTTTTCTGGCCTCTAAAGTTTCCACTGAGAAATCTGCTGGAAATCTTACTGACGATTCCTTGTATGTGATGAGCCACTTCCCTCTTGCTGATTTCAAGATTCTCTGGCTTTCAACAGTTAGGTTATAGTGTGTCTGGGTGTGGGTCTCCTTGACTTCATCCTACTTGGAGTTCATTGAGTTTCTTGGATGTTTATATGCATGTCTTTCATCAAATTTGGGAAGTTTTCAGCCACTAACGCTTCAAATACTCTGTCCGTCCCTCTCTCCCTTTTCTCCTTCCCACGATGCACATGTTGGTCTGTGTGACAATGTCCCACAGGTCCCTTAAGCTCTGTTCATTTTTCTTCAATCTTTTATCTTTCTGTTACTCAGACTCAGTAATTTCCATTGTCCTAGCTTCAAGCTCACTGAGTCTTCTTCTTCAGGAAAGATTCAAATCTGCCTTTGAATCTCTCTAATGAATTTTTCATTTTAGTTATTTTATTTTCCAGCTCCGGACTTTCTTTTTTGGTTTCTTTTTAGATTTTCTATCTCCTTATTGATATTTCTGTTTTGTTCGTATAGTTTTTTTTTACTTTCTCCATGTCTTCTTTTAGCTTTGAGCCTCTTTAAGACAGTTGTGTTTTTGTTTTTTGGGGGTTTTTTTGCTGTACGCGGGCCTCTCACTGTTGCGGCCTCTCCCGTTGTGGAGCACAGGCTCCGGACACGCAGGCCCAGCGGCCATGGCTCACGGGCCCAGCTGCTCCGTGGCATGTGGGATCCTCCCGGACCGGGGCACAAACCCGTATCCCCTGCATCGGCAGGCGGACTCTCAACCACTGCGCCACCAGGGAAGCCCAGGACAGTTGTTTTTAACTCTTTGTCTAGTACATCTGCCATCAGATCTTTTTCAGGGACAGTTCCTGTTAGTTTATTTATTTTTTTCCTATGAATGAATTATACCTTCCTGTTTCTTCTTCTAGTCATTTGAATCTAAAAATGCGGTACCTCTGGAAATCAGATTCTTCTCCTTCCCCAACGTTTGCTGTTTTTTTTGTTTCTGTTTTTGTTGATTGTTGTACGTTGTCTCTGAGCCAAGATCAGCCTGAGGCACAAACTTAAAATTCTCTCAGGTCTTTTCTGAGTCTGCATGTTTCTCTGGTTATGCATGGTGACTTTTTAATTTCCCTCAGATCCGTGGTTGCTTTGAATGCCTTAAGTTTTTAACGTCTGGCTCCCCAAAGGTGAAAAGAGAGAAATGTAGCGGGGGGGTGGAAAAGAGCTGCTGGCCCTTTAAATCCTCTGGAAGTCACTTCAGCCAGAAGGGGAGAGGCTTGCAACAAAGTGGGGAGGAACAATAAAAATGGCTGCCCACCACTTTCCCCCCAGATCTGAAGTAGCCATCAACAATCAGAGCACAGATCCCTGACACGTGGAGGACAGGGACCTGTTTGCCCACCCTGGTTCCCACAAGATGCATGCAAGCTGCTTCTGGGATGCATGCACAGCTGAACGTCTCAGTGCTGGGAGGTGGGGGATGAGTAGCCCCTGCTACCTAACTAAGAGGTGAAATTGACTGAAATTAACCACAATTTACTATCCAAGCCTTCTCCTGGAAGTTGCAAAGCTTCAAGAGATTCCAGAGACCCAAAATAGTTACATCAGATAGATTTTGCCACCGTATTGTTGTACAGGTGGGGAGACAGATTCCTAGTGTTTCCTACTCTACTATCTTCCCAGAATCTTCTCCATCTGTATTTATTTTAAAATACTTTATCTGATTAAATAGGTAACCAAATATTACTTTTCAGGTACCCAAAACCGTCTCTTAATCAAGTGACCAAATTTCTGACAACTCTGTAATCTTTCCTTCCCAAGATTAGATCCTAAATTTAGCAAAAATAAAATAAAAATTCTAGGCTACCTCTCACCTTATGTATTAGTTAGCTCAACATTTTTATAAGAGCTGCATGGGAAGACTTAACCAAATCAACAAAGATGCTCAGCATTTTCTAGGTTAAGTTTGTATACATAAAATATTATTAATATAAATATTTCAGAAAATGCATGCTTTATGGGAGGTCCCAGAGATTTGTCAATGACTTTGCTGTCCGTTTTTACACTTACGAAAAATATTCATCAAGCCCGTAACAAATACCCCTATGGAGAACTGTATTCTATTATTGGTTACTATAAGAAATTAACTACAGCCTTTCAGTCTCATTATCAAACAGGCCTTTGCTTCTTGATGACCAGAAGGCTCCTGGAAAGGACTGTACTAGGAACACTGAACTACTGACACCTCAGAAAACACACTCTTGAGTACAGGCTTCTAAGCTGACACTGCTGACGTTGAACAATGGACTGAATCAATATTCCTAAGGCTTTTTCAGTCCAGAAGCTGATATACATCATAAAAGCACTCACGCAAAACCCAGCATGGTAAGAATTACTAGGACTGAATGAACTGAATTAAATGAAATTTAATTGTGTTTATTTGTTTGGAATACAACTGGTATTATACATATATTTTTAATGTTCCATCCTTCTAAACTTAATGAACATATGAAGTCCTCTTCTTTCTCTTAAGCTATCTCTACACTCAGTTTAGTAAATTATGCTTTTCTAGACTGAAATATAACATCTTAAAATGATTATCTGCTTCTCACTGACCCATTCAGAATTTAGAAATAGTTTTACTGAGTTTTACTTTTCAGGAATATTGTAATTTTCATTGGTTCAATAAGAATGTACACTCCTTTTTACCAGAATATAACTACACAAATCAATTGTGCAACCAAAGCCATAACTAGACTGTCTTATGTGAGGATGATTTTCATTCAATCAGTTATGACAAGCCTGCTGCCAACAAATACACACAGAGCCAATTCCTACATTGTGCCACCAGGGAACTGGCCTAGTGCCTGACTTACAAGGTCTCAGCATCATAGGTGGCAAGGTCATTTAGTAGTAGCCAAAAACCTTGGCAAATCTGAAAAGCCTCAAGAAGAAAGAAAATCACCCAAATTTATACGTACTCCAGGTGAAATTTGGTGGAAAATGTACTGGGCTTGGTTTCCTGGCCTTGGGATAGAAGAACAAATAATATTTTAAAAAATCCAATCTAAGATTCCTTATGAAAACTTCTGGACAGAAATCAATTCTGTGGCCTTAGTAGCTGCATAGTTGCTCAATTCTATAAGGCTCTGGATTTTCAGAGCAAACTCAAGGAAGTCTATATGCCTAATTAACACTCTGACTGCACCTAAATATTAGGGCCAACCCTACGAGACCAGACTTTCTTTTAAAAGAACATACATTTGGAAATTATCAGGAGAGGGGACTATCAGAAAATTTATCCAACACTTAGAAATAAGCCAAAAATAGTCAGTGGCACATCTTTTTAATATCTACGTGGGGAAAGGCCATCCAAGGATTTTTCAGCAGAATGTACTTACTTCATATCATTGTTTACTACTGATTAAAAGTCACAGACTTAGTCAACTTGCTTCCTAACCTGACGAGGTTTTTTCTAGTAAAGACGCAAACAAGGAAGTATCACTGAAGAGAATGGCTTGAGCAGCTGGAGAATTTCCTCGTCTCACACGTCTCTGCTCCCACTTCCATTCCAGAGATGGAACAAAACCATCTCAGACTGATTTCAACCTACAGCCTACAGCAAAAATGGCCTCTGACCTCTGTTTTCCTGCTTCAAAGCCCAGAGAGTAGCAGGTTGTTTTTGTGTAAATAATTACCATTTTAAATAGGCTAACAAAACTTGTCATTTTGGAGGGTAGGAAAAAATGCTATTAACTTAAAAGAAAGACTTGCTAAATTTTTATTGTTTATATGGAATAATCTCAGAGATGGATGAAAAAACTAGAGTAAATCTCCATAATTTCTAGGATTACAAGAAAGATATATGTACACACACACACATATATATCGTTATGTACTAAGAATATTTATCCAACAGAAAAACCAAATCCATAGGGCTTCCCTGGTGGCGCAGTGGTTAAGAATCCACCTGCCAATGCAGGGGACACAGGTTCGAGCTCTGGTCCGGGAAGATCCCACATGCTGTGGAGCAACTAAGCCCGTGTGCCGCAACTACTGAGCCTGTGCTCTAGAGCCCGCAAGCCACAACTACTGATCCCACGTGCCACAACTACTGAAGCCCACACACCTAGAGCCTGTGCTCCGCAACAAGAGAAGCCACAGCAATGAGAAAACTGTGCACCACAACAAAGAGTAGCCCCCACTCGCTGCAACTAGAGAAAGCCCACGTGCAGCAATGAAGACCAAAAATAGATAAATTAATAAATTAATTAAAAAAACAAAACTAAACTAAATCCATAGATTATCGATGTACTTTACAGTATAATGTTATGGAATTTAACAGCAAGCATTTTAAAGTCCAAAAGAGACAAAAGAATAAAAATAAACACAAGCAATGGAATATATCAGATAAAACTGTAATAAAAAAATAGCAGGGGGCTTCCCTGGTGGCGCAGTGGTTGAGAGTCCACCTGCCGATGCAGGGGACACGGGTTCGTGCCCTGGTCTGGGAAGATCCCACATGCCGCGGAGCGGCTGGGCCCGTGAGCCATGGCCGTTGAGCCTGCACGTCTGGACCCTGTGCTCTGCAACGGGAGAGGCCACAACAGTGAGAGGCCCACATGCCACCAAAAAACAAACAAACAAACAAAAAAACACTTTGTACACAAACAAACATTACTACCTGACCTTCACCACAACAGTACCTTGGTCTACCTGGTAGGAATACCCCTATTACCGAATGAGGATGTAAAGTCACAAAGCAGTTAAGTAACTTGTAAACATAATTACCAAGCTGATAAATAGGACAAGCACTCAAACCCAAGTCTTCTCACTCTAAGTTTTGTGCTCTGCCTAGCAGGCTTAACTGTGGAACATGAGGTAAGGAAAGCTTGAGGAATATGACACTACCCTACTTGATAGTACTTTTTTTTTTTTTAAGTTTTAATTAATTAATTTATTTATTTTTGGCTGTGTTGGGTCTTCATTTCTGTGCGAGGGCTTTCTCTAGTGGCGAGCGGCGGCCACTCTTCATCGTGGTGCGCAGGCCTCTCACTATCGCGGCCTCTCTTGTTGCGGAGCACAGGCTCCAGACGCGCAGGCTCAGTAGTTGTGGCTCATGGGCCCAGTTGCTCCGCGGCATGTGGGATCTTCCGAGACCAGGGCTCAAACCTGTGTCCCCTGCACTGGCAGGCGGGTTCTCAATCACTGCGCCACCAGGGAAGCCCTCAATAGTACTTTTAACTCAAGCTCTCATCCTACCATATCTCCAAGTTGCTGCCAAGACCCTCAAAGTTCCCATCTGTATGACGTTACCAATCAGCTGATGAATTGTGCCAAGGCGGTGCTACCACAGACGCAGCCTTCCTCAGTACCCTGACATGAGCAGACTGGGGCCTCCGCTCTACAGTAAATTACAACCTGCTCGGGGAAACAACTCTAATGTGACCTTATTCAGAGTACATTAACAAGGGTGCACGATGCACTAAAGGTGAGTGTAGACTGGGAAGAATCCCATGGACTATTAGGTCGGAGCAAGAAACAACAGATGTACAGACAGCAAAGCGGATGGATCAGAAACAGTCCTTAGGGGAAAAGTAAAACTGAATGAGATATAATACAACAGGTACACATTTAAAAATACATGTATACGAAACAATGATGGCTATTTTGCAAACATAGACAGAGATATTGATTAAAGACACTGGAAGGGCTGCCTAAGGATAGAGGGGAGTGGAACGGAAATGAGTAGGAAGTGAAAAGAAACAAAGCAAGGGCTTTGCTGGAATGAAATATAATGCACCTCTTAAAACTAATGCAACTGATCTCGGGACTTCCCTGGCGGTCCAGTGGTTAGGACTCTGAGCTTCCATTGCAGGGGGCACGGGTTTGATCCCTGGCTGGGGAACTAAAATCCCGCATACGGCGTGGCCGAAAAAACAAAACAAAACAAAACCTTATACAGCTGATCTATATGGACCGACATGTCAAAGTAATCAAGATAATTTTTAAGCAACAAAAGCAAGACAGAGCATGGTATGTATACTATCCCATTTCTGAATACGCATGTCTTGGTGTATACACGTGTATGTTCAATATGAAAAAGAAAGCACACCAAACCAAAAGCAGTGGTAATCTCAGGGACAGAATGGCGGGGGAAGACGGCTTTCCGTCTCCAAACCTCTGAATAATTTAAGTTTGTAAAAAGAACATTTTATAAACTCTGCTGTTAGACAGGGGTAGGTTTAAACACCAACTGTGATTTGGGGCAAGCTACTTAACCTTAGATTTCTTACCTATTAAATAGAGAAAACTACAGTACGCTAACTCACAGGGGGATTTAAGAATTAAAAGAGACAACAAATGCAACACTCCTAGCACAGAGCTCCCTCCATTCTCCTACATAATAGCCTGCAATTAAAATTAAGGATGGGTGATAATGAGAAATGCAATAGGAATTCAGAGGAAGAAAAGATCATGGAAAATCAGAGTACCTATGGAAAATCTAAAGAAGAGGCTGGGACTTGAGCTGAGTTTTTTAAAAAATGGTAAAATATTAGTAACAGAGAGTCAGGGGTGCTGGGGAGAAGGTACTACCAAAATAAAATAAATAATCATAATAAATACACAGGAAGAAGAATGAGAGGTATAAACCCGTGTCCCAGTGCCAACCACAAAATGAATGCGCGATAAATATCTGGTACATCGATGAAAAAGGGTGCATACTAGGGAACAGGAAACAAGACTGCGTACGTAGAATAGCTCATATTTTAGAGATCCTTGAAATCAAAACGAAGACTGGATTTCACGCAGTTGCAGGGCAAAGCTTCTAGAGCTGGAGTTACCGGCAAAGCCACATTCTAAGATAAGGCGGCAGTAAGCCAATTGACAGCATACAGAGTAATCAGTCAGCTACCCGCATAAAAATACAGTTACACACACACACACACACACACACGACACAACGTATACGACACACACAGCAGCATCGCCACAGATGGAAACGAGACGGGACCTGAACTCAGGAGGGAGGTCACGAGAGCTGGAGTAGGCGTCCAGTTAATACTCGTAGTACAAACAAGCGCTGAATGAATTCTCAACAACACTTATGGAGTAAGAGCCAGTCTCCCACGTGCTAACTCACCTGGTCCTCTTGAAACAAAATGCCTTTCTGGGCATTTATTCGTTTAAACAGATCCCCTCCTTCACAGTAATCCATCACTATGTAGAGAGAGCCATTTTCTACAAAATAGAAACGTTACAGTCCATTTTTTAAAATGTACATCAAAAGCATAGCTACATTAAAGGTACCTAAAGGTTTACTAAAAAGCAGCAATTAATTAAATACATTCCACTAAACTAAAAACAGAACCACAGCCAGAAGAATTGAAGTGCAAAGTCAAGGTTTACTGGTCGTACAGACTGTGCGGTAACTTGGGTTAACAGGCAACTCCATCATTAATGACTTTTCTGCCAAGAATACACCATCCCATTATCCACACTGACATAAACATCTCTGCAATATGGACAAAATGAAGACAGATATAGTTGATTTCATTTAATAGATATACTTCCTTAAACGTCAACTATAAAAATCACATTTTTCCACTCGTTTGTCAGAGGTAGGTAACCTTGGTTTTTAGCTGACCATTACTTTCCAGCTTTATTTCATCCACTTAATTACCTGTTAAACAAACACAATAACAGATGCTGCGATGAACTGTCAGGACTCAACAGTGAGACAGTCTCTACTCTCCTGGAGCTCTCTTTGTAGTGATATATAATCTGTGAACGAACATGAAGATGGGGCACTTCCCTAATCACCTGTATGCCTCAGTCCACAGGATAAAACACTTCCATGACCCTTCCGGTGGTAGACAAGAGGAGAAGAACACTTCTAATCCTTCTCTCCGCCCTCACTCTTCCATAGGACTAAGACCACACCACTTCTTCCCGGGTAAGGAAGAGCGGCCGACATCACCTATGACAGCTCAAGGAACAGCCTTCCCAGAGTTCACTTCTCGTGCTGATGGCCGTGCTCCCGGCACCTCGGGTGGTGGTCTTGTTACTCGCAGTGCTCACATACACCTCGGATACACTGCTTCCAATGTGCCCGGGGTGGGAACCTACATGAATGAGCTGATTAAGAATCTGTATAACTCTTTACAATTGATACGAAAAGACCAGCCAAATATACATGTGAGAAATCACTGTGCGAAAAAAAAAACCAGAAAACCGTACAATCTACTACTTATGAAAAATATGTATAGAATGTCACCATTTACATAGCATGAGAAACAAAAAGCAAAATAAAAAAGTACCGTGTGCTATGATTTTATGTATGCTTATTAACGCTCAGAACATTTCTGGAGGGAAACTCAAGATAGTGGTAAAACAGTGGGTACCTCCAGGAAGGAAAAACAGGTGACTCAAAAATAGAAACAGAAGGCAAATTCTTTACTGTTATGTACCTTTGAATTCTGTACCATCTGCATGTAGCAAAAATTTAATAAAACCATTACAAGATTTTTTAAGAAAGGTGTGTGTGTCTGTTTGTGAGAGACACAGACAGACAGACACAGATACAGGGAGACAGAGAAGGTTAAACAGCACCTGAGAAAGGAAATGGAGAAGCAATCCTGAAGAAAAATATCTGAGCTCTGTTATATTTTTTGCTGTTTAAACATTTATCATTTATTTTGGGATAAGTACTAGTTAAAATGTAAGGTTAAAAGAAAAGTCTTTTCTGCATGAGGGAAATACTAATCTGTTTGGTATTCCTTCGATCATTCAAGCATCTGAGTGCCAACTATGTTCCAGGCACTTTGCACAAGATGCCAGGGATACAGAAATATAAGACACCACCCCTATCACCAATGGGCTCATACAGTACTGAAGAAACACCCTCTAAAAAAACCCAACATAATGACCACCTAGAAACTGATTGAAATTGAGGCAAAAAGACTGTAAGGCAAGTAACAAAGCCTCAAGGCATGTTAGAAAACGACAGAGAGTTTAAGAGAGGACACGAACCACAACCTCTCAGCGAAGCATGCACTGCTGGCAGGCTAACCCTGTAATTCTAACACTTTTCTCCCTTCATCGCCTCTCGCTTGAGAAGCTGAAAAAAAACGCCAGATTCCCGAATTCCCAGTCTCCCCTACAGTTAGAGGTGGTCACTGACCCCATATCGGTCACTAAGATCCAAGAGGAAATCTGCAGTGGCTTCTGAGAAAGCACTGGCTCGTCTGGTCCCAGGAACAGACAAGAGCAAGCTGCTGGTGCTGCCCCTGCCCCTTCTTTTGGCATCTTTTGCGCGCAGGCGCTGCCTGGAGTTGCAAAGCATCTTCTCAGGACAAGGAGACAGCATTAGGCTTAAAAACGTGCCTATTAAGGATGTCAGAGTAGAAATCAGAAAGGGCCTAAGCTGCCATATACACCCTATACACAGGATAGCTCATCTTTAAGACTTCCTGTTAGGTGAGATCATTAAATATCTTTCTCACTTAAGCCAATACTGGCCAGATTTTCTGTTACCTGCAGCAAAAAGCAATCCAAATTTAGCCTCAAAGAAAAGCTTTCTTCAAGTACATGGAGAAGTTAGATTTTGGCGACACCAATGGGGAACAAGGTGAATGCCAACACAAGCTCCACAGTGAGACTGAAAAGCTTCCATTAAAGATGTAAAACTACTTTTGCAACAGTAAGAAGTAAAACAAACTAATGAGGTTAAAAAAACACAGATTGTAGGAAAAAACAAACAAAAGAATGAAAGCAATTAGAAGGGGCTAGCTAGAGACAACTAAAAACAGAGAGCAATATATGAATAACAGTAGAGAAAACAAAACTGTATAACACAGATATCCCAATATACAGTGACAAAACACTTTGTCAATAAGATCAAATTTTTAAAAATTTAAAAATGTTAGGAATATAGACAAAAAGTGTCTAATTATAATATTTAATATAATCTAATTATACATTTATATACCTGGAAATACTGTTTTCTCCCCACTCCCCAGTTTTACAAAACAATTTTATCCAAATTTTTCACATCTGTCATCAATATAAATGGCTTTTATTGATTGACCTATGTTTCCCAGATACACATGATCTTCATTTCCTTTTAAGTTAACTGAAAGAGAGCACTTTTAAAATCTGTTTATGTTGTCAGTGGAATTTTTTCTATGTCCTAATTCCCATACACTTAATATTGGGACTTTAAAAAAATCATCTTAGAGAGTTCATATCCATGATTGTCACAACATAACCATACTGCCTTTTAAGTGACTTTAGAAGACTTACAACAATATCTAATATCTGCAATTATGACATCAGTATTAAATTTCTTTGATGCCTCTTTCTAAAACTGATTCTGCCTGAGGACCTCTATAAGCACTCAAAACTAACTCAGTGAAGTTTTCTTCCCCAAAACCACTTTGTTATTTAATGTATTTTAAAATTTGAAAGCACATCCTGTAATACAAGAGACTTTATAAGAAAGAATTCATCTGTAAGCTAAAACAACTTTATGACAAATTTTAGAATATTTTTCCTTATTTTAAGGCATATATGGATTTTTTTTAATAGTGAAATGAAAACTTTCCTGAAACAAAGAAAAACCAGAATCTGCAGGCAGAAAGGGTACAAAATGTTCCAAGAGAGACAGAATCAGAATTATCAATACTAAGCCATATTCTGGTGAATTTCAATTCTAAAGAAAGAATCCTTCGAGCATCGAGGAAAGATATAGTAAATTACTTCAAGAGGAGAAGCTTTATGCTGACCTCAAACTTTTCTACAGAAACATTCAATGCCAGAAGACATAATGTGTTTGTAAGGGAAAAGGGGTCATCAAAGATACTTATTCACGTATAAAAGCATCAGTTAGACACTCTCAGAAATGCAAACAGTAACTGGATTGAGGGAATACAGCATCCATAAGCTCGTCATGAAAAAAAATTGATGAAATCCAGAAAAGTTGGAGATAAATTCAAGTATCTCTGGAAAGGGGTATCTAAGTTATAAAAGAACTAACAATAAGAATTGAATCTGTCTAAATATAGAACCAAGGCCAAACAACTCTAAGAATTATAATTTCAGAACAAAAGATAATTATTAAATATTTTTACCCTGTCAAGATGAACAAAAACCAGTGGGGAGGAACTGTAAAGACACTAATTTCCTCACCTTTCATGGAAGACATTCAAAATAACATCAAAATTTTCACCTTTTTAACCAACTTGCTTATTTTTAAAAATTGAGAGATTTAAAATGTTCACATATGTAAGTTATTTTTAATCATTTTAGAGAAAAATTAAATATTTGTGTTTCAGAGCTCCCAAAAGCTCTATGAGAAACTAAGAGGTCCAAAGAGCTACAGGATTAAAATGAGAAGATGGCTCAGGTGAGGCAGAAACAGGGACCAAATTCTATACCAAATGTATAGAATCACCAGACGAAACTACATCTTATAAATTTGAGAATGAACTTATAGGCCAGGGTTGGAGAGCTTGTGAGAAAAAGGAACTCTCATGCCCTTTAGTCTAAGAACTCCACTCCTAAAAGACTGCCACAGTACAGACACCTGTACAAGGACATCCAGTGCAACACTACCTGTAACAGTGAAACACTAAATACAACCTAAGTATACATAACAGAAAAGAGACTAAACAAATTGTGATACAGCCATAAAGTGCATCCGATGGAAAACACTGCAGATGTTACCAGAAAGTTGTAAAGAATGGGGTGCATCAATACACAGTGACATGGAAAGATACCCATGAGAGACAAAGTGAAAAGAACTAGATGCAGACATACATAGATACGATCCCACTTGTTTTTAAACGTCAAAGGCTACACACATATGCTTGTTGCACACAGTCACAGAAAATACAGTAAGGAATCAATGTGGAATTATTCACGTTGCTAACCCCTAGGGAACGAGAACGAGTGGGAGGAACAGAGAGCCTGGGGTTCATGCATGTCTGCACTCCTGAGTACGTTTACCATGAGCATTTACTCCTTTAAAACTAAACGCCAGTAATAATATAACCTTATTTAAAGAACGTGCTATCTCTTTTGAACCATTCAGATGTTTCTAGGTGAAGCATTCAACATAAATACAAAACATCTGATAGAATATGTGTTGACATACACTCAAACCTTTTACCTTGAAATAGTAAAATCTTGGTGATGAAAGAAGAAAGAAACTAAAAGACAGATGCTAAGGGAAAGATAAATAAAGGAAATTCAAGGTCCCGAGAAAGAAGAGATGGTTAACATTGTACTCTTTCACATGAGCTATAAAGCCTCATTTCACTGCCATCATAAAATAAATAAACTGAGTACCTTATGGCATAAAGTGTTAATGATCCATATACTTTTTAAAAGTATGTTCTACTTTACTAGATACCAAGTTTATTTGGGAACAAGGATACTTTAATTCAGCTGCTGAAACTGGTATGTAATGCGACCCTGAAATGGTCATTTACACTATCTTTTACTTTCAATCTAGATTATCTTTCTATTTTGCAACTGACAGAGATTTATGATAATGAGAATGACTTCAATAAACCTCCTTTTCCTGCCTTTAGAGAAGCTTTGCCTTATCTTAGTTCCTGCATTACCAAATATGATGGTAGGTATTTCCAAAACAGCAATACTTTATAATATTTTAAGAACCTGAGAACACTCTCAAACAGGATACTTTCTAAAATCAGAACATTTTCTCAGTGGCAGTAGTGGTAGCACTTAAAAGAAGTTCAGTTTAAAAAGGTGTAAATGACTGTTCCTCCTATGTCTAAAATTCATGTGTATTGAAGCAGAAATGATATACTTTTCTCCCTGAGAATAATTCACAAAAAGATCCTTAAAAGGGAAGTATACAACAGTTGTCATAAGGCTTAGGAGTTCTTCTGAGCGCTCTTGCAAAATTTATCTGACCTTCAAATGATTCTCTATACTGGACAATATTTGGATGCTTCATGTTTGCCAGCACTGCAACTTCTCTCCTTGATTCTTCCCTTTCTTTACTGGACATCTTAAATAGAAGCAAAAAAGAAAATAGTAAATTAAGTAAATAAACAACATAATAGTCCATCAAAAAGAGAGTGGTTAAAAATAATGCTACCGGGACTTCCCTGGTGGCGCAGTGGATAAGGCTCCGCGCTCCCAGTGCAGGGGGCCTGGGTTCAAACCCTGGTCAGGGAGCTAGATGCCACACGCATGCTGCAACTAAGGAGCCCACAAGCCGCAACTAAGGAGCCCGCAAGCCACAAGGAGCCAGTAAGCCACAACTAAGGAGCCCGCAAGCTGCAACTAAGGAGCCCGCCTGCTGCAATTAAGACCCGGCACAACCAAATAAATAAATAAATATTTAAATAATAATGATAATACTGCTACGAATGAAGCACAGCCCAAATACTAAAATATAGCTAGAAGTTAAAAAGAATAAGTTGAAGGCACAAATATAACAAAAACACTTTAAGATGTTCAAACCAGATTAAGTCACAGAACAGTAGGTGAGGTATCTTTTTTAAACACATAAACATGAGCACACATCACAGAAAAAAATCTGAAAGGATTTACAGACTCTTCTGAAATTAGTGGGTCTCTCTGCGATTACAGCAGCCTTTCACTTTAGGTCATGCACTGCCATATTTTTTTTTATTCTCTCTTGTAACCAGACTTCTACTTGGATGACCAAACAAAAAATATACTTACGCTTGAGATGTTAATTTCTTTGATAACATACTGTCTGCCATCTTCTATAGATTTAACAAGAATGGCTTTTCCGAATGAACCTTCTCCAATCTTCTGTACTCTAACATACTTCTCCATGGTTCTTTTTCTAAGGCATCTTAACAGATAGGCTAGATATTTTTAAAAAAAGAGTGACAGTTAATAGAAATAAAGCATGTCATCTATAACAATTATAATATTTAATTCAAATTCTATTCCTCAGTGATTTGCTTACTTAAAAAAAGATATATAAAATCTTATTGAAGGTTAAATAAACTTTACCTCAATTTTAGTCATGCAACCTAGAGATAGCTAAAAAGAGAAAACCAGTGACATTTCAATCTTATAAGAATACTTTGGCAAGTCAAATACTGTACATACTTAATGGAGGAAGAAGCACACCTTTTCCTACATGAACTAATTAATTAGCAGCATCACTTTACTACCTACAATAAGAATACAAGCTTAGCAAGACTATTTCCCAGTTATTTAACTAATCCTCTCTTATTAGACATTTAAGCTGTTTACAGTGTTTGCTATTATAAAAAAACTTCAGATTAAATTTCTGTACATACATTTTTATGTACTCATTATAAAGATTTCCTTAGTACACACTGTGAGTTCAAAGAATATGCACCTTAAAGCTTTCAAACACACTGCTTGTCTTACAGAAACGCTTACTAGCTTGCATTCTGACCAGCAGTGAATAAAAGTGCCTGTTCCTACGTACTCTTTTAACAGTGGTTATTAGTTATTAAAATCTTCCAGGGGGCTTCCCTGGTGGCGCAGTGGTTGAGGGTCCGCCTGCCGATGCAGGGGACACGGATTCGTGCCCCGGTCCGGGAAGATCCCACATGCCGCAGAGCAGCTGGGCCCGTGAGCCATGGCCGCTGAGCCTGTGTATCCGGAGCCTGTGCTCCGCAACGGGAGAGGCCACAACAGTGAGAGGCCCGCGTATCGCAAAAAAAAAAAAAAATCTTTCAGAGGCAATAAAGGGTAGTAGTCAAAGAGCACTAAAACCTTAGAGTCAGAGAGCCTGGGTTTAAATCCTGGCTTTAGCACTTATTTGCTATTTGACCTTGGACAAGTTACTTATCTTTAAGTGGCACAGTTTGTTCATCAGTACAATGTGGCCAACAACAGGACCTGCTTATAGAGCTGCTGGAGGATTAGTCAATTTCATTAATGTCTGGAGAACAGTGCCCTACACACAGTGAGCATTGTGTCACAATCTGTTCTTATTGTTATTCATTATGCTGGATGGGGGGAAGCAGTGTCTCACTTTTTTTTTAAGTTCCTTTGCTTACCAATGAATCTGAAAAATTCTTCCACATTTCTGAACTGTTGCATTTCTTCTCTTTTGAACTATTCATTCAGGTTCTTTGTCCATTTTCTACTGGGATAGTCTTTATTGTTTTTTAATTGAAGTATAGTTGATTACAATACTGTGTAAATTTCAGGTACACAACAAAGTATTCCAGATACATGTATATTTTCAGATTCTCTTCCATTATAGGTGTTTACAAGATTAGGAATATAGTTCCCTGTGCTATACGGTAGGTCCTTGCTGTTTATCTATTTTGTATACAGTAGCTTGTATCTGCTAATCCCAAACTCTTAATTTGTCCCTGCCACCCGTTTCCCCTTTGGTAACCAAAATTTTGTTTTCTATGTCTGTGAGTTTATTTCTGTTTTGTCAGTAAGTTCATTTGTATCATTTTTTAGATTCCACACAAGTGATACCTTATATTTGTCTCTGTCTTACTTCACTTAGTATGATAATCTCTATGTCCATCTGTGGTGCTGCAAATGGCATTATTTCATTCTTTTTAATGGCTGAGTAATATTCTATTGCATATATGTACCACATCTTCTTTATCCATTCCTCTGTCAATGGAAACTTAGGTTACTTCCATGTCTTAGCTATTATAAACAGTGCTGCTATAAACATTGCATCCTCTTTATAGTTTCTAGTTGCTTGTTACAGTGATCTGCATTTCTATCAATAATCTTTCTTAACTCCTTCAGCATTTTTATTACCTCCTTTTCTAAATCAGGGTCTGGTAGACTGGAGAGGTCTGTTTCATTGTTTGTTCCTGCAGGGGATTTCTCTGGTTCTTTTACTTGAGAGTAGTTCCTCTGCTTTTTCATTTTAGTTAAATTTCTCTGACTCTAAGAATTTAAGAGAAACAGTTATCTATCGTGGTCTCACAGGGCTGTTTCTATGTGGGAGTGTCCCTGTGCAGACTGTGTGAGTCCAATATTTTTGGTGCGAAGGCTGTTTTTAGTGTGGATGCTTGCCATTTCTTTCCTCGGGGTGTGCTGGCCCTTGTCCCCTTGATAAGGGGTGTGTCTGGTGTTGTGGTGACCAGAGCCTGCAGTGGATACTGCGTGGGGCCTCTTCTCTGCCCTGTAGTTGTCACAGCCCTGTCAGGGACAGGGCCTGCTCCTCAGTTTTCACAGTTGAAGACCCCAGATCCAGTTCCAAGCTGCAATACGAGGAATGAGGGACTGGAGCACTAGGAGACAGGAGCCAGTGTGTGTTCCTCCCCAGGAGCTATCCACCAGGACATGCAACCCTGAGATGCCAACCGTGTGCACACGCACAGAGTTCACTGTTAGTGAACAGTGAACTGTCAGTGACCTAGTGCTAGTGCTGCCCTCAGGGGCCACCTCAGGGCCGCTGTGGACGTCGCTCAGGCACGCGTGAGTTGTCCCAAAACCCACGCACCGCCACGAGAGCCCGCCACAGCCCCAGCCTGGGACCCGCTGTGGGAGGACCGGTGACTGGCTCTGATTTCAGCCCCACCTCTGTGTGCACGCCCACAAACTGCACAAAGTCGACAGCAGCCAGAGCCATGCCTGCTGTGAGCATGCTGATGACGGGCTGCTAAGGCGGCCCACACCCCTCCCTTTATGCACCGACAACAGGCTCTTACGGCAGGCCCACACTCCTGCTGTGCGCACCCCCAGTTGTGTCCTGTGCCACACTCCAGGCCCCCTGGGATGTCTCCATGCACCCAACCTGAGTCCCTCCCCAGCTCTGTCTGCTGAAGCCTGAGCTGCAGCACCCAGCTGCTGCACACACCAGCAGGTGCATCACAGGCTAGAAAGTGCAGCGGCACGGCCAAGACCGTCTGTGCTGCACTCTCTCTACCCTGCAGGACAGCAGGCCGGCTTCCACACTGTCCTCTCAAGCCTCTGAAGCTCCCTATCTGTCCCACCAAACCTCCCAGCAGGTAAAGGAGGTTCCCAGAGCGAGGGAACATTTCCTCTTTCACAGCTCCCCTCCAGGGGGCAGGTCCCATCCCAATTCCTCGTCTCCCTTTTCCCTTTGTCCTATTTAATTACTTGGGGATCTTTACTGCAGCTTTGGTTGTATGAGATTTTCTGCTAGCTTTCAGTAGGTATTCCATGAGAACAGTTTCACATATAGATGTATTTTTTTTTCATTTATTATTTATTTTTGGCTGTGTTGGGTCTTTGTTGCTGCGCGCAGGCTTTCTCTAGTTGCGGCGAGCGGGGGCTACTCTTCATTGCGGTGCACGGGCTCCTCATTGCGGTGGCTTCTCTTGTTGCGGAGCACGGGCTCTAGGCGAGTGGGCTCAGTACTTGTGGCTCACGGGCTCTAGAGCACAGGCTCAGTAGTTGTGGTGCACGGGCTTAGTTGCTCCGCGGCATGTGGGATCTTCCCGGACCAGGGCTCGAACCCGTGTCCCCTGCATTGGCAGGTAGATTCTTAACCTCTGCGCCACCAGGGAAGTCTCATAGATGTATTTCTGATGTACTTGTGGGAGGAGGTGAGTTCCATATCCCTCTACTCCACCATCTTCAAGTTCATCTTCTTTTCATTAGTTTGTAGAAGCTTCTTTAATGACGATGTTAACCCTTCTCCAGCATGAAATTTTTTTGCTTATATGCCATTTGTCTTCAATTTTATTGAAATACAAAAGTTTATTTTGATGTGAACAAATTTATTAATGTCTTCCTTATATTTCTGCCATCGGTATCACACTTAGAAACTTACTGTACCAAATACCGTAAGATACTTGATTAAGGTTGTTAACTTCAGCAAGAGTAACTTCAGGAGAGTGGTGGAGACAGAAGCGAGAGTACAATAAGTTAGGTAGTGAAAGCTTAAAAAAGTGAAGGGAAGGGGAGGAGGATAGATGGAGGGAGAGGAAGGGAGAGAAAAAGTGTCCAAAAAGCAACCTCTAGCACTGCCAATTGGCAAGATCACACATACTGTGAAGATACATGAATTCACTTTGTTAATCTAAAAATAATAAATATTTAATTTAGGGGGGGTGTGGCAAAGATGGCAGAGTAAGAAGACCCTGAGCTCACCTCCTCCCACAAACACACCAAAAGTACTATTTAAAGAGCAGCTACCTATAAGAACAACTGGAAGAACAGCAGAAAAGATTTTCTGCAACTGAAGATACAAAGAAGGAACCACAATGGGATGGGTAGGAGTGGTGGAGACCCGGTATAGACAAGACCCACAGTCATGGGCAGGTGACCCACAAATAGGAGGATAATCACAAATGCAGAGGTTCTCCCCGAGAAGCAAGGGGTTCAAGCCCCACATGAGGCTCCCCAGCCCAGGGCTCCTGCACCAGGTTGATGAGCCCCCAGAATACCTGGCTTTGAAGGCCAGCAGAGCTTGCATACAAGAGAGCCAGAGCGCTGTAGAAAAAAAAGACTCTACTTTTAGAGGGCATACACAAAATCTCACCCACTCTGAGATACAGCTCTGAGAGGCAATAATTTGAAAGAAGCTTATATCAAACCCACTTGCTAATCCTGGAGAGACCCCCGGAGAGGCAGGAGGGCCACTGGGACTCCCCTGGGGACACAGATGCTCGTAGCAGCCATTTTTGGAAGTCTGTTCTTCCACGAAGACATTGATGGTGCAAAAGCCATTTTGGAGTCCTCCCTCTAGCTTATTAGCAACAGGAGCTTACCCAACCACTAACCAGATGGCAACAGCCCTGGAGGCCACCCCCTGGGGACCTGTAGTCAGCTACGCTAGTACCCAGCCCCACGGACCAGTGGCAGCCACCACAGGAGGCAGGACCTGACAATCAACCAGGCCACGGGGCAGCCCCACCAAAAAAAAAAGGGCCCACATAAGGGACACTCCTAGAGCACATAGCTCTTGTGACCAAAGAGGAGTGTGCCACTGGGCCCCCCCCATAGGACAACTCCTACACAAAGCCACTTGTCCAAGATTGGGAAACACAACCGACCTACCTAATTCATAGAAATAAAGATAGGTAATTCAGTAAAATGAGGAGACAGAGGAATACATACCATAGGAAGAAACAAGACAAAACCCCAGAAGGACTAAGCAAAATGGAGATAAGCAATCTACCCAATAAAGAGTTCAGGTCATGATCATACAGATGCTCAATAAATTCAGGAGAAAAATGGATGAACACTATTAGAAGTGTGACAAGGAGTTAAAAAAACATAAGGAAAAAAACCAACAAATATGAAGAATACAATCACTGAAATAAAAAATAAGCTAAAAGGAATAAACAGTAGATTAGATGATACAGAGGAACAGATCAGCAAACTGGAAGACAGAGTAGTTGAAATCACCCAGCTGAAGAGAAAAAAGAAAAAATAATTTTTAAAAATGAAGATAGTTTAAGAAACCGCTAAGACAACATCCAATGTGTAACATTAGCATTATAAGGGGTCCCAGGAGGAGAAGACACAGAGAAAGGGGAAGAGAACTTATTTGAAGAAATAATAGCTGAACATTTCCCTAACCTAGGAAAGAAAACATATCCAGGTCCAAGAAGTACAGAGAGTCCCCAACAAGATAAACCCAAAGAGGTCCACAGCAAGAAACATTAAAATGAAAATGGCAAAAATTAAAGATTAAGACAGAACCTTAAAAGCAGCAAAAGAAGGCTTCCCTGGTGGAGCAGTGGTTAACAGTCTGCCCACCAATGCAGGGGACATGGGTTCGAGCCCTGGTCCGGGAGGAAATTTTTTTAAAAAAAGCAGCAAAAGGGCTTCCCTGGTGGCGCAGTGGTTGAGAATCCTCCTGCCGATGTAGGGGACACAGGTTCGTGCCCCGGTCCGGGAGGATCCCACGTGCCGCGGAGCGGCTGGGCCCGTGAGCCATGGCTGCTGAGCCTGGGCGTCCGGAGCCTGTGCTCCGCAACGGGAGAGGCCACAGCAGTGAGAGGCCCGCGTACCACAAAAAAAAAAAAAAAAAAAAAAAAAGCAGCAAAAGAAAAGCAACTAGTTATGGGACTTCCCTGATTGTCCAGTGGTTAAGACTTCGCCTTCCAATGCAAAGGGTGTGGGTTCGATCCCTGGTCAGGGAGTTAAGATCCCACATGCCTTGCGGCCAAATAAACCAAAACATAAAACAGAAGCAATGTTGTAACAAATTCAATAAAGACTTTAAAAAATGGTCCATATCAAAAAAATCTTAAAAAAAAAAAAAAGAAAGAAAGAAAGGCAACTAGTTATGTACAAGAGAACTTCCAAAAGATCATCATTTGATCTTTGCAGGCCAGAAGGGAGTAGCATAATACATTCAAAATGATGAAAGGAAAAAGCCTATAACCCAAAATACTCTACCTGGCAAGGCTATCATTCAGATCTGAAGGAGAGATAAAAAGTTTTATAGAAAAGCAAAAGTGAAAAGAGTTCAGCACCATTAAACTGGCTTTACAAGAAATGTACAAAGACTTCTCTAAGTGGAAAAAAAAAGACCATAACTAGAAATATGAAAATTACAAAAGGAAAAATCTTATTGGTAAAGGCAAACATACTGTAAAAGTAGTAGATAAGCCACTTATAAAGCTAGCAGGAAGGTTAAAAAAGAAAAGTTGTAGAATCATCTATACCCACAATAAGTAGTTAAGGGATACATAAACAAAAAGATGCAAAAAAATGAAGACAAAAACATTCAATTTGGGGGGTAGGGAGAAAAAACACAAAATTGTTAGAATGCACTAGGACTTAAGAGATCATCAACTTAAAATAATCATGGTACATACACACACACACACACATATATGTGTGTGTGTGTGTGTATATATATATAATAGAGAGAGAGGGAGGGAGAGACAGTGGGGAGAGAGGGTTAGGGAGGGAAGGGGGTTGTTATATATGAACTTCATGGTAACCACAAACCAAATGTATAATAGATAGATATACAAAAAAGAGAAAGGCACCCAAACATAACACTAAAGATAGCCATCAAGGGAATTTCCTGGCAGTCCAGGGGTTAGGACTTGGCACCTTCACTGCCATGGGCCCGGGTTCGATCCCTGGTCAGGGAAGTAAGATTGCACATGGCACACTGCACAGCCAAAAAAAAAAAAAGATAGCCATCAAATCACAAGGGAAGAGAGCAAACGGAAAAAAAAAGAACTTAAAAAAGAATGAGAAAACAATTAACAAAAGAGCAATAAGTACACACCTATCAATAATTACTTTAAATGTAAATGGACTAAATGCTCCAATCAAAAGACACAGCATGTATGCTGCCTTACAAGAGACTCACTTCAGAGCTAAGACACACACAGACTGAAAGTGAGAAGATGAAAACAGGTATTCCATGCAAAGGGAAATGGAAAGAAAGCTGGGGTAGCAATACTTACAGCAGACAACAGACTCTAAAACAAAGCCTGTAACAAGAGACAAAGAATAACAATAGACAATGATAAAGGGATCAATCTAACAAGAAGATATAACAATTGTCAATATATATGCACCCAACATAGGAGCACCTAAATACCTAAAGCAAATATTAACAAACATAACGGAAGAAACTGACAGAAACACAATAACACTAGGAAAATTTAACACCCCACTTACATCAATGGACAGATTATCCAGACAGAAAATCAATAAGGAAACAATGGCCTTAAATGACACATTCGATCACACGGACTTAAGAGATATATATAGAACGTTCTATCCAAAAGCAGAACACACATTCTTCAAGCACACATGGAACATTCTCCAAGATACATCATATGCTAGGCCACAAAACAAGTCTCAATAAAGTTAAGAAGAGTGAAATCATATCAAGTATCTTTTCTGATCACAACAGAGATTAGAAATCAATTACAAGAAAAAAACTGCAAAATAATTAAAAATGCAGATATGTTACTAAACAACAAATACATCACTAAAGAAATTAAACACGAAATCAAAAAATACCTGGAGACAAATGAAAACAAAATCACAATGATCCAAAATCCGTGAGATACAAGCAAAAGCAGTTCTAAGAGGGAAGTTTATAGCAATACAAGACTATCTCGGGAAACAAGAAATCTCAAATAAACCATCTAACCTTACACCAAAAGGAACTATGAAACGAACAAAACCCAAAGTTAGTAGAAGGAAAAAACAGAGTTCACAGCAGAAATAAATGAAATAGAGACTAAAAAAAATAGAAAAGATAAATGAAACTAAGAGTTGGATCTTTGAAAAAATAAAGAAAATTGCTAAACCTCTAGCCAGACTTATGAATAGAGAGAAAAATATATAAAATCTGAAATGAAAGAGAAGTTACAATGATACCACAGAAATACAAAAGATCATAAGTGATTACTATACATAATTTTATATCAATAAAATAGACAACCTAAAAGAAATGGATAAATTTCTAGAAACATACAACCTCCCAAGACTGAAACAGGAAGGAAAAAAGTATGAAAAAACTGCCCACCAATAATTAAATTGAATCACTAATCAAAAAACTCCCAACAAACAGAAGTCCACAACCAGGCAGCTTCACAGGTGAATTCTACAAAACACTTAAGGAAAAGTTAACACCTATCCTTCTCAAGCTAGTCAAAGAAAACTGAAGAGGAAGGAACACTTCTGAACTCATTCTACAAGGCCAACATCACCTAATACCAAAACCAGACAAAGATACCACAAAAAAGGAAAATATCACTTTAAGGGTCAATATCACTGATGAACACAGATGCAAAAATCCTCAACAAAATATAAGCAAACCAAATTCAACAATACATTAATAGAATCATATACCATGATCAGGTGGGATTTAACTCAGGGATGCAAGGCTGGTGAGATATCTGCCAATCAACCAATGTGATACACCATATGAAAAAAAAACTGAAGAATAAGAACCATACGATCATCTCAATAGATGAAGAAAAAGCTTTTGACAGGATTCAACATCCATCTATAAAAACTCAGCAAAATGGGTATAGAGGGAACATACCTCAACATAATAAAAGTCATATATGAACCTACAGCTAACAGCATACTCAACAGTGAAAAGCTGAAAGGATTTGCTTTATGATCAGGAACAAGACAAGGATGTCAAATATTGCCATTTTTATTCGACATAGTATTGGAAGTCAAATCAAAGCAACTGGTAGCTTTGCTAGCCAAAGCAATCATACAAGAAGAAGAAATAAAAGGAATCCAAGTTGGAAAGAAAGAAGTAAAACTGTCACAGTTTGCATATGACATGATACTAGAAATACCTGATATATAGAAAATTCTACAGACATCACCAAAAAGCTATTAAAACTAATAAATGAATTGAGTAAAGGTGCAGGATACAAAAATAGTATACGGAAATTTGTTGCATTTCTATACACTAACAATGAACTATCAGAGAAATTAAGAAAAAAATCTCATTTACAACTGTGGCAAAAAGAATAAAATACCTAGGAATAAATATGACTAAGGAGGTATCAATAAAAGACCTGTATTTAGAAAACTATGACAATGATGAAAGAAACTGAAGATGACACAAACAAATGGAAAGATATACTGTGCTCATGGATTGGAAGACTCAATATTGTAAAAATGACCATCCTCCCCAAGGGAATCTACAGATTCAATACAATCCCTATCAAAATACCAATGGCATTTTTCAAAGAACTAGAACAAATAATTCTAAAATTTGTATGGAAATATAAAAGGCCCGAAATAGCCAAAATGATCTTGAAAAAGAAGAACAAAGCTGGAGGTATCAAACACCCTGATTTCAAACTATACTACAAAGCCACAGTAATCAAAACAGTACGGTACTGGAACAAAAACGGACACATAGATCAAGTGAACAGAATAGAGAGCCCAGAAATACATCCACACTAATATGGGCAAATTAATCTAAGACAAAGGAGGCAAGAATATACAACAGGGAAAAGTCAGCCTCTTCAATAAAGGTTGTTGGGAAAACTCGACAGCCACATGCAAAAGAATCAAACTAGACTACTTTCTCATACCATATACAAAAATAAACTCAAAATGAATTGAAGACTTAAATGTAAGACCTCAAACCATAAAACTCCTAGAAGAAAACATATGTAGTATACTCTTTGAAATCTTAGCACTATTTTTTTAGATACCTCTCCTCAGGCAAGGAAAATAGAAGCAAAAATAAACATGTGGAACTATATCAAACTAAAAAACTTGCACAGCAAAGGAAACTATCCACAAAACAATAAGGCAGTCTAGTGAATGGGAGAAGATATTTGCAAACATTATACTTTATAAGGAATTAATATCCAAAATATACAAAGAACTCATACAACTCAACATCAAAAAAAAAAAACCCATTAAAAAATGGGTTGAGACTCTTAACAGACATTTTCCCAAAGAATACCTACAGATGGCCAACAGACACGTGAAAAGATACCCAACTTCACTAATCATCAGGGAGATGCAAATCAAAACCACAGAGATATCACCTCACTCCTGTCAGAATGGCTATTATCAAAAAGACAACCAAAAAAAGGTGTTGGAGAGGATGCAGTGAAAAGGGAATCTTCGTGCACTCTCAGTGGAAATGTAAGTTGCTGCAGATACTCTGGAAAATGGTATGAAGGTTCCTCAAATAATTAAAAATAGAACTACCACATAATCCAGCAATTCCACTTCCGGGCATTTGTCTGAAAAAACCAAAAACGCTAATTCAAAAAGATATGTGCACCCCAATGCAGCATTATTTAAAACAGCCAAGACATGGAAGCACCCAAATTGTCCATCAATAGATGAACGGATAAAGAAGACTTGGTATATATATACAACGGACTATTACTCAGTCATAAAAAAAGAATGAGGTGATTCCTTGGTGGTCCAGTGGTTAGGGCTTGGCGCTTTCACTGCCGGGGCCCGGGTTCAATCTCTGGTTGGGGAAGATTTTGCAAGCCACATGGCACAGCGAAAAAAAAAAAAGAGAGAGAGAGAGAATGAAATCTGCTATTTGCAATAACATGGACAATACACTAAGTGAAGAAAGTCAGAGAAGGACAAATACTGTATGACTTCACCTACACATGGAATATATAAAAGAAAACAAATGAAGAAATGTAACAAAAGAGAAACAGACTCATAGATACAGGGAACAAACTGGTGGTTGCTAGAGGGGTGGGGGTGGGGGATGAGTAAAATAGGTTAGGGAGACTAAGAGGTACAAACTTCCAGTTACAAAACAAATAAGTCATGAGGATGTAACGTACAACATAGGGAATACAGTCAATAGCACTGTAATAACTTTATATGGTGACAGATTGTAACTAGACTTATAATGGTGACCATTTTGTAATGTATAAAAAAATCGAATCTTTATATTGCACACCTGAAACTAATATAATATTGTAAGTCAACTATACTTCGATAAAAAAATAAAGTATAAATAAATAATTCGAAAAATAGTGATTCACATAACTTGCTCTTTTCTATTTCCATTCCATAGCAAGCAGGCTTTCTATGTATGATTCCCTTCTATGAGAAAATGAGCTTGTCATGAAGACTATATTACAATTTCTATGACAGTTTACCATATCTCTCATTGTAAGTGAACAAATTCATGTTCTCATTTCACCCATTAATACTAAATTTAATTTTATTTTGCCTCTAATATATTGATCCAGTCTCCTTAAATGACAAAATTCGTATCCTGGGCCTGTAAGACTCAAAGGCCACAACTTTGCCTGTGGTAAATCAATGGGATAATCATGCTTAATAGAAATTTGTGGGCAAGACTCTTCTTCTACCTCAGGAAACTTTTCTATTTCAAACTTTCTGTAAGAAATGACATGGCTTTTAGCAGCTGTAAGAGAAACAAGAAATTAACTATTATGACAGCACTACAGCATCGCTAGTGAGTTAAAGAAGAAAAGTCACTCCAAACATATTTTCAAGCCCAAGTATGGTCAACTGGCATAATATAATACCTCTCTGGGCACTAGCCAGAAATTAATGATTTCTCCAGGACATGATATCACATTACTATGCTGTTTAGAAAACATATAAACGCATCTTAGAAAACTAAATTTCATAAATCAAATTACATTAAATAGTAACCGTACAATGAGACTACTTCACAACCATCATTACTCTGTGACTTTTGCCAAGAAAAAAACCACAATTAGTCCATTTGGCCCTCCCCCAAAATGGAGTTGCCAATTCCTTTAGAGGGACCACATTAACAAGATGGAGGCTCCGAGGGTCCTAGCACTGCAGTCCGCTGCCCACCACAGGACTACAGTGCGTTCTGGCACCTCAGGAAAGTGGAGGAGAATCTACTGACCCGGAAGTGAAGAAAGACAGCTCTCACTGCCACCAAATAACGTCCAGTGCAGACACCTTTCTGGACAATGAAAGGCATGGTAGGTGAGTTTCAGAGCAATCAACAACCCCTCCTATTCTTTTTTTTTTTTTTTTTTTGCGGTACGCGGGCCTCTCACCGTTGCGGCCTCTCCCGTTGCGGAGCACAGGCTCCAGACGCGCAGGCCCAGCGGCCATGGCTCACGGGCCCAGCCGCTCCGCGGCATGTGGGATCTTCCCGGACCGGGGCACGAACCCGTGTCCCCTGCATCGGCGGGCGGACTCAACCACTGCGCCACCAGGGAAGCCCCAACCCCTCCTATTCTGCAGAGTCTACACTTGACTAGTATCGGAAGCCAGACGAAGTGAAAGGGAAGACACGGCAAGATAGATAATTTCAGCGTCTTAAAGCATATGTAACTGGGGTACTTACTTCCTAGTCAGGAGACTTCTCAGCTGAATAACAACTCTAGAAGATTTTTAAACCAAAGGAAATAAAAGGTAACAACAAAATGTACTATAGGCTTACACATCCAAAATAGTCGTAACATGTAACTGAAGAAGCACACGGATTCTGTTCTAATTTCATTACTGTAATAAACCCAAATTATCAATAAATATTTGTCCTTTCCATGCTTCAGCTTCCAAAGTCAGAGGGAAATCACGTAACAACTTGACAGTATCTTAAAGTCTCTAACAATTACATCAATTTAATCCCTGTAATACATATGTGATACTGAAGATATTCAAAGTATAAAATTAGAGATTTTTTTGATATTTAAGATTTCCAAGAGTCTTGTGATATAACAAACAAAGCAATGGATTCAGAAGAGAACAGTTATGTGACCAAAAGCAAACCACCCGACTTCCCTGGGTCTTAGTTTCTTCATCTAAAAACACTAAAGATTTAAATATAATACTATCTTAAGGGCCCTACGAATTCTAAGTCTGTGACTCAAGGAGAAAAAAATTTAAAAGTAGGTCAGAAAGTAGGAAACTTCAACAATTTTAAATTGCACTATTAGCCACAAAGAGTAGGAATGACAGAGGGATGGCCAAAGCCTTTCCTTCAGAAAAATCAAAAGATGCTCCAGGGTTTCCCTGGTGGCGCAGTGGTTGAGAGTCCGCCTGCCGATGCAGGGGACACGGGTTCGTGCCCCGGTCCAGGAGGATCCCTCGTGCCGCGGAGCAGCTGGGCCCGTGAGCCATGGCCGCTGAGCCTACGCTTCCGGAGCCTGTGCTCCGCAACGGGAGAGGCCACAACAGTGACGGGCTCGCGTACCGCCAGAAAAAAAAAAAAAATGATGCCCCAAATCTTTAGCCTAAATCTTTAAAAAGTCAAAAAATAAACTGCAACTTACAATTTAAGATACCAGACTGAACGTACATATTTACCTCTGCTTCTTCCCTAAACCCAGCTAACACAACTTGAAGGGATCAGAAAGGCAGAAGAGGAGAGCCAGCAATGGCAATAAAATTCTGGAAGCTGACAAACACAAGAGCAAGCAGCAACTGACTCAGGAAACTAGAGAAAGTTGTGTCCTCAGCCACGAGTGGGGAGGAAGTCACTTCCACTACAGACCAGCTCAATAACTGGTGGAGACTCTGTAAGAAGCTGTCAGTCAGACACACAGCTCCTCCATCCCCTCTCCCAGTCAGGTGACCACCCCTCCCATCTTGGCAGCAGGCGAGAGATGTCTCCAGATTAGGAACACCCATCACAGCTGAGAATGGAAATACCGTCTGGGAGACTGAATGAAAGCTGACATAATGAACGGTGAGACTGTTCCGACCATGATGGTGCACCTGTACCAGACCACCCTGCCTCCAAAAACAATCACGAACCCTGAGTAAAATATATAAAAGAACAGAAAGAAATTCACTGAGAGGTGGGAATATGCTAGTGAGTCCCACATTACCCCAGCCTTTTCCCTGAAGACATTTTCCAAACTGTGGCACAGCAGAATGGAGCTTGAGTAGAAAGCAGCAGCCTTATGGGCTGAGGACAGACAGGTCAGAGTTTAGGGCCGCCAAAATCCTGGGGAGGAGGAGAAGGAACAGGAGGCCAAAAATGTGCACATAAATTCCTCTCCTGTCAGTCAGCCCATTCCTAAGTTGTGCAGATACAGGGCAAGACTAAATCAGACTAGTCCTAAGGACAGAAACAGACTCACGAAAGACTCAAATACGGAGCTATCAGCAGGGGACTTCAAATAACCTTGATTAATAAGTTCAAGAAAGTAAGAGGAAACGATGGACAAAAGTGATTTTTTAAAAGATAGAGAATTTCAACAAAGAACTGAAATTTATTTTTAAAAACTAAATGAACTTCTAGAACTAATATAGTAAATATCTGGAATTAAGAACTCATTGCATGGGTTTTACAGCAGGCAGCATACAGTAGGATTAGTACTCTGGAAAATAAACCAGCAGAATATATTCAACAAAAGAACAGAGAGAAAAAATGAAGAAAAATCAAAAAGACATACCCGGAAGGAAGGAAGAAAAGGAAAGGAAGTTTCAATATTCGAAAGATTTTAATTCTTAATCTCTAAATGTAATGCTTCCCTAGTAAAAACACAAATTCTGGGGGTGAGGGTAATCAGACGAGCTGATTTTTAAAGTTATGTGAAAAAAAGAAGAAAGAATAGCCAGAGACACTGAAAAAAAGAGCAATGAAAGAAGAGTTGTTCTACTTGATAGCAAGACACATTATAAAGCCGTAATAATTATGAACTAGACAGGTAAATCATAGAAAGTCCAGAAATATACAAAAAAATTTTTTTTTTAATTTGGTGAATGACCATGGTGACATTTTAAATCAGTAAGGAAAAGATGGATTTTGAAATAGTTTTTAGACAACTAGGTAGCCATATAGAAAAAAAAAATAAATCCATTTTCTTCGCTTTACACCAACACAAATTTCAGCCGATAAAATACGTAAATGTCCATCAAATTTTTCTACATGGCATCACTCTTTTCAAGTATGTCAACTACGCGCCAGAAAAAATATCTTAGCCTCTAGTCAAGTTAGACATCTTTCCTCACTTTTTACTAAGAACACCTTTAAGCCACAAATAAATGTTTGACATAATAAAATTTTGTGCACCGAATGAGAAAAATGTCAGAGTATATGAATGAAAAGCTGTATCCCCACCAATCTGGAACATTAAGCCTCTTCAGCTGCTTCAGCTATTTGATGCACAAGCAAGTTGTCCTGAAGGGAAACACTGGTAAAGAAGTGTCAACAGATTTCAGGAAGCCCTCAGGGTACTGTCTGCAACCAGGATCTACACATATAGTTCTCCCCAAATCATGAATACCATTTTGGGTTATGGGAGAGGCTCAGTTTAACTCCTCAATGAGGAAAGGCCCTGTCTTATTTCGCATAATTCAAAAAAGGAGAAAACAAAAGCGGGATTCCTAATAGACTTCTTTCAAAATATTTGTTGTTCTTCTCTGTAAGTCTATTCCTCTCTGTAAGACTATTAAGACAACAATTAACAGCTTCCCTAGTTAAAGTACCAACATGTAAATAGAGTTTACATTCATGAAATGGATATATTCAAGTCCAAGGGATTAGACAGAGAAAAATTTACTTCGAGTACAATGTCAATGCATTATTAAAATGACCTCAAAATAACTCCTGTGGCCAAGTTCCATAACCTTTACTAAACTCCCAGTGGTGACTCTTAACGTGCAAAAACCTGTTTTCACACAAAAGAGGCTCCTTACCTCTCACCAAAAACAAGCGGGCAACGTTAAAACAGATCTGCGGATGCTCTAATTTCAGACAAATCTAAAGCAGAAACAAACAACTACTTCTCTACATATCTGGCTTCCCTCCATCATCTCTGCAATACTGCTGCATCATAAGAAAAGGCCATTATTAGCATATACTGGATATTACTTTTGATCCTTCATAATTACTTTTGTAACTTACCCTGGCTATACAAAAATTTCTGCTTCTTGGGGGGCGGATCTTACATTAGAGAACAAAAATCAGGCCTGCATAAAAAAAAGAGTTGTGATGAACTCTACAAGTCTTAGAACTTTCAATGCCTTCCATAAAGAAATTGTTGAATCAAACTATGGAAACTGAAATATAAGATTATTTGCCAGACAGCTAACTGCTACTCATTTTCTTGTTAAAAGGTATACGTAAAGATCGCAGACAAGATATAAGCAACGTAAATGACTTCTTACCCATACCAACGCTTCTATTCTTATTTTAATTCCATGATCACTACCGCCTTTTAAATAATGTCCAAAGGGTGCTCAGTAACACACACGGTTCCTTAGAGAACTCCCATCTTGACGAGGTGCGGCTACTGGTGCTATTTTCCGCGCACTTCAGGGAGGACCCCGCAGCCTCTACATCGGAAGTCGAGGCAAGCTCTCCCGTTTCCCGAGCGACCCCACCATCGCGCACGTCACGCCGCCCCGAGCGCAGCTCACCTCAGGACCCAGGCCGTGGGCGGGCACCGTCCGGGGGTCGCCGCCTTCCCGCGGGGCTCAGCGAGCCCGAGGCACCCCCCCGCGGTCCGGAAAGGGCATTGGGCCGCAGCCCGCGCCACCCCGGCCAACGCCCCGGGACACGCGTCTGCGCCGCCGGACGAAACAAACCGTTTTCTGAGCCCCTTGCAACGGCGGCGGCGGCGTGGGGTGTTCCCCGGGCGCCGCCCCCCAACTTCTCAGAGGCGGCTGCTGGCGGCCTCGCGGGCCGGGCGCATTGGGGCTGCGGGCTCCCTGCCGGTTCGTCCCCCAGCCTCGCCACACGGGCACTGGCTACCCGGCAACGCGGAGATGCGCTCCGGATTCAGGCTCAGGACTCCACAAGCGGCGCCCCAAATCCCGGAGCCAAAGCAGAGGGTGGGGCGTCCCTGGCGCGGGCGTGTGACGTCAGCGCGCCGAAGCCGGCGCGGAGCGGGGGTGGCCGGGAAGGGCGGGCGGGGGCGGGGGCGGGGGCGGGCTCTCTAGGTGCTGGAAGAGAGGACAGCCAGAACCGGCTGAAGCTGGTGTGGAGTAAAGCCTGTGATAAATTCGTCCCGCACATACCGCACAGAAAAAGGGATTTTTTTTTTTTTAAACTTGAGGGCCATTTCTTAGGGATACCATATTTTTAAACTAAATTTGCTGTAAAAAGCAAGACAAGTGAAATAAGTCAAATACTGTATGATATCACTTACATGTGGAATCTAAAAATAATATAAACTAGTGAATGTAACAAAAAATCAGCTATAATCCAACAAATTTTTTTTCTTCCTTTATAAATTTATTTACTATTTTCGGCTGTGTTGGGTCTTCATTGCTGTGCGCGGGCTTTCCCTAGTTGCGGCGAGCAGGAGCTACTCTTCACTGCAGTGTGCGGGCTTCTCATTGTGGTGACCCCTCTCGTTGTGGTGCGTGGGCCTCCGCAGTTGTGACACACGGGCTCAGTAGTTGTGGCTCGCAGGCTCAGTAGTTGTGGCTCATGGGCTCTAGAGCACAGGCTCAGTAGTTGTGGCTCACGAGCTCAGTAGTTGTGGCTCGCAGGCTCTAGAGCATAGGCTCAGTAGTTGTGGCGCACGGGCTTAGTTGCTCCGCAGCATGTGGGATCTTCCAGCACCAGGGCTCAAACCCATGTCCCCTGCATTGGCAAGTGGATCCTCAACCACTGCCCACCAGGGAAGCCCTCTAATAAATATTTTAAAAAACAAAATAAACAAAAAACAGCAAAAAGGAAACAGACTCACAGATATAGAAAGCAAACTAGTAGTTACCAGTGGGGAGAGGGAAGGAGGGAGGGGCACGATGGGGGTATGGGATTGAGGTACAACTACTATGTATAAAATAAATGATAAAGGATATATTGTACAAAACAGGGAAATATAGCCATTATTTTGTAATAACTATAAATGAAGTATAACCTGTAAAAATATTGAATCACTGTGTTGTACACCTGAAACTTATGTAATATTGTACATTGACTGCACCTCAATATATAAATAAATAAACAGAACGTTTTTAAAAAGGAAGCCTATTCCTAGTATATTCTGGATGATTAAAGCAAGAAAGTATTTTTAAGTCTTGAAATTTATTTTTAGCATAACTTGGTTTAAAGAGAAAAAAACAAAAACAAAACAAATGAACAATGTGGTTCTACTCCTTTACATCTAACGGGTGTACGCATTACTCGCTGGTATATTGAAAGGGTTAGTGGTCTAAGTACCTTTCTTCATTGCAGGACTTTCAAAGATAGAGACAGACTTTGTGTAATAAGGGATCAGGTGCGGTGTAGTCCTTCAGCTAAATTGCCTTCCCTAGAGTAAAGCCGAGATACTGGAGAATCCAAACTTGAAGCTGAAGGAGGACAGTGGTCTAGCCACCTTAGTTACTCCCCAGGTCGTAGTACCTGTTTGTATGCGTTGTGTGTAGCGTGGCAGAGACACCACAGATTCTGCGAGACCTCAGATGTAAATGATTCAGACCTTGGCTTCAAAGAAATCTGCTTCCTTCCCCCTCATGCCCTCCCAAACACACCAGCGCCTGAAACCTCTCTGGGTTCTCCTGCCAGTCTGGTTTAGTCCTGCTTATTAAGTCCTGCTTCGTACTTTATTGCTAGCGTGGAAATTGAACGTTTTTGGCTTCTTTGCCACAAGATGGCGCTGCAAGTCATCCAACCTGGCAAGCTGGGGCAGTCTGCTTTGGTATATCTCCTCTCTTCAATCTCCAAGCAAAAGACTTGTTTCCCTCATTTCCCGACTCCTAGGCTAACCTCCTGTGACCCCTCCCACCCCCAGTCAGTAGGAATTTTGGTGTCTGAATGCACAATAACGCCAGTTCTACCCACATCCCTTTGTACAGCAAAGCAACATGAAAACATCGCCAATTGCTAATCTAAGTAAACTCTTTTTTGCTGCTTTCATGAAGAATGATTAGTCAGATCCTTCTTTAGGCTACTGCCATAAACTGTTGGTGGGAACATAAACTGCTATAGCCTTTTAGAAGGCATGCCAGCTATATGCATATCCTTGACAGCAAGTTCACTTCTAATACAAGAGGGCAAATATATATATGTATACGAGGTAACCATCATTGTTTATAATCAGAAAAACTAAAAACAATGTAAATGTCTAACAATAAGGAATTGACTGAATACATTCCAATATATCCAAACGATGGAGTATTCTGGAAACACTGAAAAGGGTGATTGGGATCTATTTGTACTGACACAGAAAGTTGCCTCTGACATACTGTTGAGTAAATAATGCAGTTTACTCTTTACTGTAACAGAGCAAAGGGCCAGTGCCCAAGGTGTAGAAAGCCAAACTGCCACAGCAACAGCAGGAGTTTGCAGCAAAGTAAGGGTTTATTGCAGGGATCCAAGCAAGGGGGTGGGAGACAATCCTCAGATCCACTCCCTCTTGGTCTTTGAGTTGTGTGTGTGTGTGGGGGGGGGGGGGTTTGTTTGTTTGTTTGTTTTAAAGGGGAAAAACAGAGAAGCTGGGGTTAATCATTGTCTTGTCACATTTCTTAATCGAAAATCAGGAGTCAGGATGTCTCTGGATTATGGTTCTCCGGCCAGGTGTTCCATGGCTGGGGGGTCTGTGAGTTCATCTTGCCCTGGAGAAGCAGCCCGCATTTGTATGTTAATGATATCTATAATAGCAATTTTAGTACTTTAACAATGTTATCAACAACAATTTTAGTCATCTGATTCTGGTTGATGAGTGTTCAGTGAGCATAGGATTGAGGTCAGAGGGGACAAGAAAAGGAATAAAATTTTGGATGGAGAGATGAATCATAAACTCGGTAAGGGAACTTGGTTTTAGGGGAACCCAGTTTCATAACCTGAGTTAAAAGGATTACCTGATTATTTCTCTTTCTAGTTTATATACTTCGGTAATATTCTTTTCTTTTTACAACAAGAGTGTGTTTAGGTTCCTTTGATTCTTTTTATTTAAATATTTTATTGGATTTTTCTTTCAAACAACAAAAAAATCTGTTCCTTGCAAAAACCCAATAACACAAACATGCATACGTAAGGCCCGTATGCAGTCTGTTTCCAGAACTCACCCTGTGCTCACTCCCCCGGGAAGCCACTGTTAACAGTTTCACGTATATAATCTACATTTTTCTCTAAGCTCATAAAAACATACATGAGCTTGTATTCATATATATTAGTTTTAATCTTTTAAAATGAGATTATAGTATATACACTATTTTGCCACCTGAATTTTTTTAATAGTAAATCATGAACATTTCTGCAGAGATCAATTAATACTCCATGAGATAAATGTACTGAAATCTATTTCATTAGATCCCACTCAACAGACATAGAGATGGTCTCTACTGGTATTATTATTTCTGAAGGATAGATTCTGAAAAGAGGGTTTGCTGGGTCAAAAAGCATGCTTTTTTTTTTTTTTCTTTTTTCACTTTAATAGGTACTCCTGTGCTTTGGTTATATATTTCTGTGTAACAAACCACCCTAAAACAACAACGATTTATTATTTCTCACACTTCTGAGGCCAGGAAGTCAAGCCGGGGTCTGCTGCGAGGTGCTTTTGCTCCCTGTGGCCCCGGCTAGAGTTGCTCATATGTTTTATGGCATCTTTGACCATACAGAAATTTGTCAATTTGTTTGTGGTCAAATCTATTGGTCTTTTTCTTTGTCACTTAGGTTCCTCATCTTGCCAAGCAAATGTTCCTTCACCCCAGAATTATCGAAATAATCTCAGTGTTCTTGGGTTTTGTCTAATGAATTTAATGCACTTGAAATTTATTTTTATATATAAGTAACATAGGGAGAATAACTTGGTTTTCTTTGGGAGGAAAGCTAGTTATGCCAGAATCATTTGTTAAATGTGATTTCCTTTTCCACTGATTTGAAATGTAAACTTTATCATACACTACATTTACTATTTATACCAGAGTCTATTTATGGATTTCTCTTCCATTTACCTATTAGTTTCTTACTCAATGTGTCCATTTTAAAAAGAATAAGTTTGCTTTGGGACTTCCCTGGTGGCCCAGTGGCTAAGACTCCACCCTCCCAATGCAGGGGGCCCCAGTTTGATCCCTGGTCAGGGAACTAGATCCCACATGCCACAACTAAGAGTTCACAGGCTGCAACTAAAAGATCCCACGTGTTGCAACTAAAGATCCTGCACAGGGCAATGAAGATCCCGTGTGCCACAACTAAGATCCAGTGCAGCTAAATAAATAAATATGTGTGTGTGTGTGTGTGTGTGTGTGTGTGTGTGTGTATATATATATTTTTTTTTTAAAGAATAAGTTTGTTTTAGTAATCAAGAAATTCTGTAAACAATGTTACTGAACCAAACTTGGGTCCACTCTCCCTCGCTCAGTAAAGCCAATCTACTGACAGCAGGTTGTGAGGAAGGAAAGTGCAGGGTTCATTACAAGGCACCAAGCAAGGAGAATGGGCAGCTCATGCTCAAAACACCCGAATTCCCTGATGACTTCCACGGAAGGGTTTTGAAAGGCTGGGCAAGGAGAGGGTCACAAAGTGCATGATCAGCTTGTGTACAATTCTCTGATTTGTTGATGGTGAGCTGACAGGGTGATATTCCAGGAAACTCAATTACCAGTTTTCTGGCTCCAAGCAGTCTGGAGTCTACGTGCTGGTGGTCAGCATGCAGTTAACTTCTTCCACCTGGTGGGGGCTTCAGTAACTGCAAAACAACTCAAGGATATGGCTCAGGATATTATCTACAGCCCTTGAGGAGGAAATAAATGTCCTTGACTTTGTTTTACGGCTACACTCTTATTATTCCATCTTGCTTGATAATTTTCCTTTGTTTATGTATTTTCTCAATTCTCTGATTAAATTTGCTCTTTGGAACCTGGAGAAGGCCTAAGAGGCTAAAGCTTTTCTAAAAACAACAGGCAGGGGGCATGGTGGGGAGGGAGGGGTCTGTCCCCAGGGAAGACCCCACAGGACCCTGCTCAACAATATTTCCATTTGAAAAAAAAAGAAATGCCAACACTAAAATAATTTTTTCTTTCAGGCCTCACTGCATGGCTTGTGAGATCTTAGTTCCCCGACCAGGCACTGAACCGGGGCCACAGCAAGTGGACACGCCAAGCGAGTCCTATCCTCTGGACTGCCAGGGAATTCCTAAAGTAATTTAAAAAATTATGATAATTAAACAGACTTCTATCCTAAATATGGTTATAAAATTATACTTGTGGACCTCTTTTCTGGTAGGAAAAAAAAAGAAAATTCCTTAAACCTTTATTCATAACAGTGTATAACATGGCAAGCAGAAAGGGACTATTACTAAAGTGCTCTTCTACTGAGGTTTTTCAGAAATATACCTTGTCATTCATTCACAGTAAATTGAGTGCCATGCTGGGTGATGGGGACAGACATATTCAGGGCTGGGTATTGTGGTTTGTTCTCTCCAGAAAGCAGGCAGCAATGAGACAAACTGGAGGATAACAAATTAGAGCAGGTGGTTGGCGGTCCACTTTACACTGAGGGTTTTCCCTTTGTGAAGTTAGGAAAAGGCCATGTGTTTGTGTAGCTTTATGTAAGTGATAAAACTATCCTGACACAGAAGTCATCTTTTGTGATTGTGGAAGAGAAAGACCTAAAACCTTCAAGAGGAGGAAACGCATTCTCTAAAATCCAGACCTCTTGAAAACATGTAATATTCAAATGCAAGAGGAAAACAACTCAGTGTCTGTGCACGCCATCTTTTTATATTCTAAGAGGAGAGCTTTTAGTTTTAAGCCACACTCCTGAAAGCCTACTCTGGCCTTATGCTAGATGTACAGTTTAAACTAATCATTAGCTGCAGGGAGCTTGGATGGAAACTGCAGCAGCCTGGCGCATTTCTGGATCTTAATCTGGTAGGTCTAGCTTGATATGCAAAGATAAAACATTATCTAGTCAGGTCTTAAATTTCAGGCTTTCTGGGCTGGGTCACCACAAGAGCTCATATGAGAAGGAGGAGCTCTGTCTGAGGAGGAAGATCACAATTTATTTCCAGGAAGAATAAAGCAAAAACACTGAGCCCTGAGCTGGGTAGAGCCTGAGACAGGAGTCTCACCATGAGACTGAACTGGGGACGGGCTTGGATGAATAGCTCAGAGTGTATCAAATTCCAGGGAGGCTTAGATAGGGGATCTATATTTAGAAGAGAATCATGAAACTGGAAGCTTGTCAGCCTTGTCAAAGTCCTCAAAATGTAATCAAGGAGGTCCCAGCCTGTCTGACCAAGACTGACTATCTTGAGGGAATCTTCACATGGTGGAGCCATTACTGAGATGAACCTTTGCAGGAAACATGAACGCCACCACAAGTTACTGCACTCTGTGGGAGCCCGGTTCATTCACTTTGTGCCCCTGGAGTGGAATCCAAGTGGAAAGATCGGCATGATGGTGGAGGTCTATGGATACTCCTATACCACCAGAGACCTCTTGGCCCCAGGTATTATCAATCAGGGAGAGCTCTCCCAGAGATCTCCGTCTCAATGCTAAGACGCAGCTCCACTCAACGACCAACAAGATCAAGTGCTGGATACCCCATGCCAAACAACTAGCAAGACAGGAAACAACACCACCCATTAGCAGAGAGGCTGCCTAAAATCATAATAAGTTCACAGACACTACAAAACACACCACCGCATGTGGTCCTGCCCACCAAAAAGACAAGATCCAGCCTCATCCACCAGAACACAGGCACAAGTCCCCTCTACCAGAAAGCCTACACAACCCACTGAACCAACCTTACCCACTGGGGGCACACACCAAAAACAAAGGAAACTACGAACCTGCAGCCTGTGAAAAGGAGACCCCAAACACAGCAAGTTAAGCAAAATGAGAAGACAGAGAAATATGCAACAGATGAAGGAGCAAAGTAAAAACCCACCAGACCAAACAAATGAAGAGGAAATAGGCAGTCTACCTGAAAAAGAATTCAGAGTAATGACAGCAAAGAGGACCCAAAATCTTGGAAATAGAATGGAGAAAATACAAGAAACATTTAACAACGATCTAGAAGAACGAAGAGCAAACAAACAAAGATGAACAACACAATAAATGAAATGAAAAATCCTCTAGAAGGAATCAATAGCAGAGTAAATGAGGCAGAAGAACCAATAAGTGACCTGGAAGATAAAATAGTGGAAATAACTACCACAGGGCAGAATAAAGAAAAAAGAATGAAAAGAATTGAGGACAGTCTCAGAGACCTCT
>NC_041222.1:106211352-106211861 GCF_002837175.3 Physeter macrocephalus | reverse complement strand
AACTTCCCTAATATGGGAAAGGAAATAGTCAATCAAGTCCAGGAAGCATAGAGAGTCCCATACAGGATAAATCCAAGAAGAAACATGCCAAGACACATATTAATCAAACTATCAAAAATTAAATACAAAGAAAAAATATTAAAAGCAGCAAATAACATACAAGGGAATCCCCATAAGGTTAGTAGCTGATCTTTCAACAGAAACTCTGCAAGCCAGAAGGGACTGGCAGGATATATTTAAAGTGATGAAAGGGAAAAACCTACAACCAAGATTACTCTACCCAGCAAGGATCTCATTCAGATTCAACAGAGAAATTAAAACCTTTACAAACAAGCAAAAGTTAAGAGAATTCAGCATCACCATACCAGCATTACAACAAATGTAAAAAGAACTTCTCTAGGCAGGAAACACAAGAGAAGGAAAAGACCTACAATAACAAACCCAAAACAATTAAGAAAATGGTCATAGGAACATACATATCAATAATTACCTTAAACGTGAATGGATTA
>NC_041222.1:106156761-106211167 GCF_002837175.3 Physeter macrocephalus | reverse complement strand
AAAGACTATTACAAGAGACAAAGAAGGACACTACATAATGATCACGGGATCAATCCAAGAAGAAGATACAACAATTGTAAATATTTATGCATCCAACATAGGAGCACCTCAATACAAAAGGCAAATGTTAACAGCCAAAAAAGGGGAAATCAACAGTAACACAATAACAGTAGGGGATTTAACACCCCACTTTCACCAATGGACAGATCATCGAAAATGAAAATAAATAAATGACACATTAAAAAAGATGGACTTAATTGATATTTATAGGACATTCCATCCAAAAACAACAGAATACACTTTCTTCTCAAGTGCTCATGAAACATTCTCCAGCCTAGATCATATCTTGGGTCACAAATCAAGCTTTGGTAAATTTAAGAAAATTGAAATAGTATCAAGTATCTTTTCCAACCACAACACTATGAGACGAGATATCAATTACAGGGAAAAAACTGTAAAAAAATACTAACACATGGAGGCCAAACAATATACTAGTAAATAACCAAGAAATCACTGAAGAAATCAAAAAATACCTAGAAACAAATGACAATGAAAACATGACGACCCAAAACCTATGGGATGCAGCAAAAGCAGTTCCAAAAGGGAAGTTTATAGCAATACGATAAAAAACAAGAAAAAGAAACAAGAAAACAACAAAAATCTCAAATACACAACCTAACCTTACACCTAAAGCAATTAGAGAAAGAAGACCAAAAAAACCCCAAAGTTAGCAGAGGAAAGAAATCATAAAGATGAGATCAGAAAAAAAATGAAAAACAAATGAAGGAAACAATAGCAAAGATCAATAAAACTAAAAGCTGGTTCTTTGAGAAGATAAAATTGATAAACCATTAGACAGACTCATCAAGAAAAAAAGGGAAAAGACTCAAATCAACAGAATTAGAAATGAATAATGTGAAGAAACAACTGACAATGCAGAAATACAAAGGATACTGAGAGATTACTACAAGCAACTATATGCCAATAAAATGGACAACCTGGAAGAAATGGACAAATTCTTAGAAAAGCACAACCTTCTGAGATTGAACCATGAAGAAATAGAAAATATAAACAGACCAATCATAAACACTGAAATTGAAACTGTGATGAAAAATCTTCCAACAAACAAAAGTCCAGGGCCAGATGGCTTCACAGGTGAATTCTATCAAACATTTAGAGAAGAGCGAACACCTACCCTTCTCAAACTCTTCCAAAATATAGCAGAGGGAAGAATACTCCCAAACTCATTCTACGAGGCCACCATCACCCTGATACCAAAACCAAACAAAGATGTCACAAAGAAAGAAAACTACAGGCCAGTATCACTGATGAACATAGATGCAAAAATCTTCAACAAAATACTAGCAAACAGAATCCAACAGAATACGAAAAGTGTCATACACAATGATCAAGTGGGGTTCATCCCGGGAATGCAAGGATTCTTCAGTATATGCAAATCAATCAATGTGATACACCGTATTAACAAACTGAAGGATAAAAACCATATGATAATCTCAATAGATGCAGAAAAAGCTTTTGATAAAATTCAATACCCATTTATGATAAAAACCCTGCAGAAAGTAGGCACAGGAGGAATTTACCTCAACATAATAAAGGCCATATATGACAAACCCACAGCTGACATCATTCTCAATGGTGAAAAACTGAAAGCATTTCTTCTAAGATCAGGAGCAAGACAAAGCCACAGCAATCAGAGAAGAAAAAGAAAACAAAGGAATCCAAATCGGAAAAGAAGAAGTAAAGCTGTCACTGTTTGCAGATGACATGATACTATACATAGAGAATCCTAAAGATGCTACCAGAAAAAGGCTAAGGCTGATCAATGAATTAAAGTAGCAGGATACAAAATTAATGGACAGAAATCTCTTGCATTCCCATACACTAATGATGAAAAATCTGAAAGTCAAACTACCAATGGCATTTTTCACAGAACTGCAACAAACAATTTCACAATTTGTATGGAAACACAAAAGACCCCGAATAGCCAAAGCAATATTGGGAAAGAAAAACGGAGCTGGAGGAATCAGGCTCCCTGACTTCAGACTATACTACAAAGCTACCGGAGTCAAGACAGTATGGTACTGGCACAAAAACAGAAACATAGATCAGTGGAACAGGATAGAAAGCCCAGAGATAAACCCACACACATATGGTCACCTTATCTTTGATAAAGGAGGCAAGAATATACAATGGAGAAAAGACAACCCTTCAATAAGTAGTGCTGGGAATACTGAACAGCTACATGTAAAAGAATGAATTTAGAACACTCCCTAACACCATACACAAAAATAAACTCAGAATGCTAATGAAACTTAAAAGCTTTTGCATAGTAAAGGAAACCATAAACAAGACGAAAAGACTACCCTCAGAATGGGAGAAAATATTTGCAAACGAAGCAACTGACAATGGATTAATCTCCACAATATACAAGCAGTTCATGCAGCTCAATATCAAATAAACAACCCAATCCAAAAATGGGCAGAAGACCTAAATAGACATTTCTCCAAAGAAGATATGCACATTCACAATGTTCACTGCAGCTCTATTTACAATAGCCAGGACATGGAAGCAACATACATGTCTATCGACAGATGAATGGATAAAGAAGATGTGGCACATATATACAATGGAATATTACTTAGCCATAAAAAGAAATGAAATTGAGTTATTTGTAGTGAGGTGGATGGACCTAGAGTCTGTCTTACAGAGTGAAGTAAGTCAGAAAGAGAAAAACAAATACCGTATGCTAATACATATATTTGGAATCTAAAAAAAAAAAAAAGTTTCTGAAGAACCTAGGGGCAGGATAGGAATAAAGACACAGACATAGAGAATGGACTTGAGGATATGGGGAGGGGGAAGGGTAAGCTGGGACGAAGTGAGAGAGTGGCATGGACATATATACACTACCAAACGTAAAATAGATAGCTAGGGGGAAACAGCTGCATAGCACAGGGAGATCAGCTCTGTGCTTTGTGACCACCTACAGGGATGGAATATGGAGGTTGGGAGGGAGATGCAAGAGGGAGGGCATATGGGGATATATGTTTACATATAGCTGATTCACTTTTTTATAAAGCAGAAACTAACACAATATTGTAAAGCAACTATACTGCAATAAAGATGTTAAAAAAATATTATCAAAACTGCAAATCTATTCAATATAATTTCATGTTCTCCCTTAGGGAAAAAGGCAAAGGACAAGAAAAGGTCATTTTCAACCCCTTCCCTGATGCTGGTGAAATCAGGAAGAAATTCTAGACTAGAACCACATCACTATTTTCCTAATAGAACTTCTCAATCCCTTTCCCTTCCTCTTGACAATGTGCATGAAACATAAGCGATAAAATCAACGTTCTTTTTCTGAATCAGCTCACAAATACATGAAGCAGATCTCCATGGCTTTGTTCATATCTCTGATTTTCTGCAGACCTGTTTTTTAATGTATTTTTAAAGTTGTTATGGGAAATAATCATATCTCCAGGTTTTTCTATTTCAGGGAAAAAGAGCAACTTGACTGAGACCAGAGAGCAAGAATCTATGAGGAACCGAACTCTGACTCCCAATGCTCTTTTTCACTTCTTTTGCTAAGTCTATAAAATAGCACATTACAAGCTGCCACTTCCAGAGTGACAGAAATGCTGGCAGAAAGGAATGGGTGCCACCACATGCACTCAATGGCGACGTCTATCTTGTGTTCTCTGGATCTGCCGGGGCACCAGACCTGGTTGGAATAAGCACACTCTCAGCACTGTGCGCTCTTCTTCTTTTTCACTTTCCTTGAGAGCGTCAAGGTTTTGTTGGCTGGTTGGTGGAGGAGGAGTAAAGCTAGTACGAGTCTTGGTAGAGTTGTTGTTATTAGGGCTTCAGCTCAGTTCCAACCAGAAACTATGACTTAAAGTACAGGAGCCTGGCTTTATTCACATAACACAGTTTGCTGTGCCTCCAACTACGTCCTGTGTGCTGACAGCTTTTTATTTATTTTTAGTCATTGGTTTGGTTTGGGTTTTTCCAGTTTTATTGAAATACAGTTGATGTACAGCACTGCATAAGTTCAAGGGGTACAGCATAATGATTTGACTCACATATATTGTGAAACAATTACCACAATGCTTAGTTAACATCCATCATCTCATATAGATACCAAAAAAGGAAAAACATGTTTTTTCCCCTTGTGATGAGAACTCTTCGTATCTGGTCTCTGAACAATTTTCAAATATACCACACAGTTAACTATAGTGTTAACTATAGTTCCTCATGTTGGATGTTATAGCACAATACTGGGACTCTATTGTCTGCTCTCAAACCTAGGCACCTCTCCCCCAATTTAGGCTACAATATCTTCAGTGAGAGAAGAAAACATAGAATGTCTGTAAATCTCTTGTGAAAAATTCCATTTAGTTCAGAAAAGTTTTCACTTCCTTTTCAACGTTTTCCTAAGAAAGAACCTAAGAAACTTGTCCAACAGTGTCCCAAGTAAAATAAGAGAAAACTGGGTTTGGATATGAGCATGGTTCTGTGAATTCTACCACGATACCAGCAATGAAAGAGTCCCAAGAAGTCTGACTGCATTGTGGGCACCCCCCATCACCAGCTGGGCACCATACCAGCTCTGAAGCCCAGGACTGTGTTGTCTGAGAAAATTGAATTCTGTCCTGGGAGAAAAGAAATAAATAGGATAGAAAAAACTCATGTGTTAAGCACAGATAAGTAAGTTACTCAGCTGTGAAACATGGTGGACAGATGACGTCAGTAGGGCATATATTGATACTTGTGAACAGAGATTGAAAAGGTTGGAAAGCCCAAGAGACGCCACATGTTCATGAGGCACTAAACATACAAGAGGCATCGAATATGCACCAAGTGCCATATCTTCATGGCACACTAAATGTCTGTGAGACACCCAACATTCACGGGTCTTAATCCTGCCACCCAGAGGTGACACTCTTACTGTGTCCCATGTGTCCTGCCCAAAAAGTGCTCAGCAGGTTAACTGGCAACCTGGGGCTGTGGCCAGGTCCTCTCGCTCTGCATCTCTGACAGAGCCAGAGTGTGTCGTTGGCTTAGGGCACCTTCCATTTCTGCACCCTCGCTCAAACCTCACATCTGGCTCTACTTACCCCACCATCCACAGGAGGCTGACGGACCAAAAAGAGACAGGACATATGTACATTGCATGACCACAGGTTTTAATCTTTCCAGCCCCCTTGTACCCTATCTAACTGTCTTGACTTTCTTTCTCCCTGGCTTCTCAGGGTGTGTTGGCTTTCCTTCCCTGACCTCTGGGATAGCTCGTCTGCTCGTGTATTTGGAGGGTACCATTGCACGGAGGTAACCTCCCACACAACACCAAGCAGGTAATCTCTGGGTATTACTCGGCCCTGTATATTAAAAAGAATTTAAAAGGAGTGAAAGTCTTTTGCCTGATATCCTACAATTTCCAACTCTTTGCACTCAGAAGTATACAAGGGAGAGTAGACTTTTCTGGCAACAAGGGAAAGGATCCCTGATTTTGGCAGGTCCTAAGATATGTCCTTAGAAGACTTTTGAATCTTTAGGCTTTTCAAATAAACCAGACACACAATTTTTGTAATATTCTGGGCCATAGTTTATTTTAATTGCAAGAAGCTGAATTTCTCGATCCTACAAAGGTCACCTGAGTGGCCCTCTGACTACCACACACATTGGGTGACTAGGCCTCATGGTTCTGGGGTTAGATAGCAAGAACTTTGGGTGTGTTCTGCCTGTTTGTTTAAATGGCCTAGCCTGAGATTTGCAGTTAAGGAAATCTGCTGTGTAAACTCCTATAATTTTATGTGAGGCCTAGTGACAGGGAAGGGCAAAGGGGGTTATGAAATAAAGTCACAGAGAGAAAAACCTGCTTTGTGAGCTGGTGCCGGTGCTGAGTCAGGAAGTGAAGAGGCTGTCAGCCAGTGAAGCAGATACAGGATGTGGGAAAGCTGATGCTCTAGCCTATTAAGGCACAAAATCCTCTTGGGTGAGGGCAACACAAAGGGGATTTCCTTTTCTCAAAAACACAAAACCACCCCAAATCCAACTACTGCACTCAGGGAAGAGAGGGGCACCCTCGCCGCCATGGAAGGCGGCTGTGTGTTGAGGACAGGCCCCCATCTTCCTTCCTCTCCCTGTGGACTGGAAGGCCTGCCACCATTCCTCTGCCTGTCCCAGCCCTGTATTTCGGGAGCGTTGGGAGCAGGTAACTTGGCTCTTTAGTGTCACTGGTCCACAGATGAAGAGGAATTAGTGGATTACACGCAGGGGCCCCATCTTCACCTGACTTGGAAGAGCTTTTGGACACTGAACGGATGAGATGTAGATTTAGACGAGACCCTGGACTTCGTGCAGACGCTGTACTGGCACGAGGCCCTTGCGAACGTTGGGAAGGGGTGAATGCACTTTACCTGTGAATCATTAGGGGCTGGAGGGGGCGCTGCTGCAGGCAGAATTCTGATGTGGTCCCGAGATTCCCAGGCCCTGGTGTACATGCCTGGTGTAACTGTTGCTCCTTGGGCTGGTCTGTAAATATGGTAGATTTCACTTCCATGATAACATTACTAGTCAATTGACTTTGAGTTCATAAAAAAATGGAATTATGATGGGTGGGCTTGACCTAATTACATAACCCCTCCTTCCCTTCAAAGAAGTCAAATTCATGGGAAAGGAAGAGAAATTCTGCTGGCTTCGAAGAGGTAAGTTGCTACGTTGTGAGAGCCATATGGTTGGGACTTGAGACCGATCTCTAGGAGCTGAGAGTGATCTCTGGGTAACAGCTGGCAAGAAGGCAACAAAACAGCAGCCTCAGTCCTACAACAACAAGTAGAATCATGTCACCGGACCCTACTTAAAGACCTTTTATGTGATATGTTGTATGCAGCCATCAAAAAGGATGAGTTGAATCTAGAATGTTGATATTAATGCTTACAGAGTGCTAGGTGCCTCAAAGATACAAAAAAATACATATTTAGATCAGATATTCATTACTCTCTTGTGTTTTTACTGGAGGGCCCCCAAAGTGTACATAATCAAAAGCATTAGTGTGTGATACAGAGTTTGATACAATTTGGTAGGGAGGCAAAGAAGCTTATCTTGCACACCCTGCTGTGCAACACTCGACAGCAAACTCTCCTCCAGCACTTACCCCACCTTCTCCCGGTTGACAGGGCTCCTTTCCCCCGCTTTCCTCTCTCCAAAGGAAAACGGCCTCCTCTCCCTCCACGTGCTTCCCTGGACTCTAAGAACCAGCTGAGACCTATCTAGGGTCTCCTACCCTAAACACTTATCAGAAGGTTTGGCCAAGCCAAGCCAGTTATCTCTTAACAGGGCTACTGGTGAATAAAGTTTCCTCCATCATTTTATGTACGTAATATGTTTGTACATGCCTAAAAAGTCCCTGGAAAGATATCCAAGACATACTTAGTAGTATCTTTTTGTGGCGAGCAGCACTAAGGTTGGTCGGGTTGTACAGGACGACATCAGCTTGCATTTCACACTTTCATACAAACTACCACAAACTGGGGGTCTTAAAACAACAGAAATTTATTCTCACACAGTTCTGGAGGCCAGAAGTCTGAAATCAAGGTGTCAGCAGGGTTCTGCTCTCCTGAAGGGCTCTCAGGGAGAATCCTTCCTTCCTTCGTCCAGCTTCTGGTGCCCCCGGCACTCCTTAGCTCTTGACAGCATCACTCCGGTCTCTGCCTCCATCTTCACATGCCATCTTCCTGTATGTCTGTCTTTGTGTCTCTTCTCTTCTGAGGACACCAGTCCTGTTGAATTAGGGCCCATCCTAATGACTTTCCTTGATCACATCTCTAAGACCCTACTTCCAAATAAATCATGGGGTGGGGGAGGGAGGGGGTAGGGTCTTCTTTGGGGACACAGTCAATCTACACAAGCCATAATTACTCTTACGATTAAAAGACAACTGTTCAACGTGCAACATTCTACAAGACAACTTGTCTCTTTAAAACATCAGTGCTATGAAAAATTGGAGGGGCTGCTGAAGAATAAAAGAGATGTAAGAAACATAACCAAAATGCAACGTTTAAAACTTGTCTGGATCCTGGTTTGAAAAAAAAGTCTGCAAAAGATGTTCTGTTGTTGTTGACAACTGGCAAAATTTAAATATAGCCTGGTTATCAGATGATATGAGGGATCTATTGTTAACTTCCTAGCTGTGATATTGTGATCGTGTTGGAGAGGTGTTATTCTTAGGAGATGCATGTTGAAGTGTCTTTGGGGAGAGTTTCATAATGTCTGCCTCTGACTGTCACAAGTTTCAGGGTAAAAAATTACACCCAAATACAGATGAAGCTAATACAGCACGATTTTTGCATCTAGATGACTGATCCCGTCATGCCCATGATTAAAACATTTCCATGTTACACGCAGCTACTGTAAGTTGATGTTAGACTTAAAAAATCTTATTTATTTATCTTTGGCTGCATTGGGTCTTCGTTGCTGTGCGTGGGCTTTCTCTATTTGTGGTGAGCGGGGGTTACTCTTCGTTGTGGTGGCTTCTCTTGTTCCAGAGCACGGGCTCTAGGCGGGTGGGCTCAGTAGTTGTGGCTCACGGGCTCTATCTAGAGCGCAGGCTCAGTAGTTGTGGCGCACGGGCTTAGTTGCTCCGATGTATGTGGGACCTTGCTGTGGGCTTAGTAATTGTGGCTCAAGGGCTCTAGAGCACAGGCTCAGTAGTTGTGGCGCACGGGCTTAGTTGCTCCGCGGCATGTGGGATCTTCCCGGATCAGGGCTCGAACCCGTGTCCCCTGCATTGACAGGCGGCTTCTTAACCACTGCGCCACCAGGGAAGCCCAACTTTAGACTTTTAAGACAGAAAATATTAGAGTGTTTATCATATACCCTAAAGAAATGAAAAACCATATTTGAGTATGCAATAAACTTATTTCATACTCTCAGGTATTTTGGGTTTGAAAATTTTCATAATAAAAATTGTGCAGGAAAAACTACTCAAACAACCACAACCTTTCAACAACTCCCAGTTATCTGGGATAAAACACAAACTCTTCCATACAACTGCATCAACAACCCACCTCCTCATCCCCCTTCCACCTACATTCCAGTAACACCAGGGCACCATTCGCCTTTACACTTCTTCCTTTCCTTGCCACGAGGTGCTGTTAGACATCCCCCCCGCCCCCTGCCCCCCAGCTCCAGGTCAGAGGTCACCTGCGGGATTCAGGACGTCCCCACGCCGCAGAGCCCCGTCCTCTCATTCCACCAGGTGCTGTTGGACATCCCCCCCGCCCCCCCAGCTCCAGGTCAGAGGTCACCTGTGGGATTCAGGACGTCCCCACGCCGCAGAGCCGCGTCCTGGACTGTCCTTGAGCAGCCCTCCCCGCTCTGGGATTCCGCACTGGCGCGCCTGAGGCGTTCCACAGGTGTCTGCCAAAAGGAAATCAACTCAGCTCTGCCATTCGAGTCCTCAGGTTACATGTTTTCTCCAAAACAGTCAATTAACAAGCATTATTTTTGACAATTCGTAACGGCTAACCGGGTGCCGGCGCGGAGCCGGGTCCGCGCGTAAACTCAGACCGGCTGCCCACGGAATCAACGCTCCCGCCACGGTAGCCCAGTCTCCGCGCTGCTGGACGCCGAGGTCCCGCCGGCGCCGAACCCGAACCTTAGATCCGCCGGACTGCGCGCAGTGCCCTTCGGGGAAAGCGGCCCTGTGCCACCTCAGTCCTCTCGCGAGGTCACCACGAGGAGGACCCCACACCGCGAGGGGCGTGACCAACCACCTGGGAAAGGTCGCGCCCCCATCCGGCCCCGCCCCAAGGCGCCACGGCCCCGCCCACTGCCTCGCACGACCCTCCCACTACCCACACACGGCCCGCCCACTGCTCCCACCTGGTTCGTTCACTGCCCCACATGGCCTGCCCCCTGTTCCCGCAAGGCCCGCCCACTGCTCCCCAAGACCCGTCCCTGCCTCCACACGGTCAGACCCCTGTTCTCACCTGGTTCTCCCACCGCTTCCACAAGGCCCGCCCCACGCCTCCTCTAGGCCCGCCCACTGCTCCCACGCGGCCCGCCCCCTGCCGCCACAAGTCCCTCCCCCATCCTCCACAAGCCCCGCCCCTGCTACCAAAGGTCCCGCCTACTGTCTCCACGCGTCCCGCCCCCTGTTCCCACACGGCCCAATGGGCGTCGACGCGGCTCCGACCGGCCGTTCACGGCTACGCGGTGACGTCAGGCGCCGACGCACCTGTCGGCCCTGCTAGCGCCGGTCCCGTCGGCTTCCCGGGGTCGGTGGGTCGGGCGGGACCGTCCTGAGCCGCGGCCCTTCCTGCGGTCCCGTTGCCCGCGGCCGGAGTCGGGCCGAGCTCCGAGGAGGGTTGCTGGTGGCCGGCCGCTCCAGTTCCTCCCCGAGTTGGAGCATGGCTGCAGCTGCGGTCCCTCCAGAGGGAGGTGAGCTCGGAGGCGGTCGTGTTTGATTCGGGGCAGCAGCGGGGTCGAGTCCAGGGCCCCGGAGCCGGCGGCTGCAACTTGATGCGGCTCCCTCCCGGCTGAGCCCGTGGGTTGCGGTCGCGGTGGGGCTGGCCGCGCCGGCCGCCCTCAGATGCGGAGCCCGCCGGCGGCGCAGGACGCGGCCCCGGGGCTGCTGTCTGCCTCTGAGCGGCGAGGTGAGTGGCGGCAGCGAGTCGGGGGCCGTGGCGTCCGCGGGGCAGGGGCGGGCCGCTCGCCTCTCCGTCCTGGGACGCTGACCCTGCCCGCAGCAGGTGTGGCCCGCGGGCGTTCTTTGAGCTTTCACCTGCTTCCTTCGGGAACCGCCGAAAGACCTTTGAGCAGAATGGACATAGGTGCCAGGAAGAGATTAATTGTGGGTTTTACTTTTGCGAAATTTGCCCAAATATAAAGTTCAGTGTCTCTTTCTTTAGATTTATGTCTATATCAAGGCATAGTTTGTGTGTATATGTAACATTTGTGTTTTGTTCTTAGACTTGGACCGGAAACCACCTTAGACTCAGAAATCGATTTTGTATATAATGTGCTTTATTTGTGTAGCATTTCAAAACCGGAGCACCTAGAAGATAATTACACATACTTTGTGCATATTAGAGGCCGAGATTTGTGTTTCCTTTGGAAGAAAATTCTTTTTTTTTTTTTTAAATAAGAAATGAATCAACAGTGACCGTACCATTTTTTCTTTTCGGTAATTCAAAAGTTCAGTTCTGCAAACTATAAACTTTTTTGGGTTTACAGCATGCAGTTCAGTTACAGCAGCATCACTGTGGTTTATGTCTTTGATTGTTGAATCTTTCCAGAAATGCTTTTCTTTTCATCTCTCAAGAGTTAATTTAGAAGGATCTTTTCTTGATGAGGTCGGCATGGAAATAATTTAACTGATGTCAGTCAATTTTACTTGCTTCTGTGAGTCGCTGGAAGATACTGTCTGTGTAGCACAGGAGTACACAGAGAAGTTAAAATGCTCGTGTGTAGGTTGTTGATTTCATCTTAAAAGGTGCTGTTGCTGATTTTCTGGTTACCGACTGTGGCTTCAAAACCAGGTGTGGGCCCTGCAGTTATTTACTCAGGTTAAGCCAGCTTTTATGACCCCTGGTTAATAGGAACAGCCACTGTTGGAAGAACCCAGGGCAGACTGCAGCTCTGCCACACCTAACTCCCCACACTCTTGAAAGACTGAATCTTTGTTTGAAAAACAGGTCACATTATTTAGAGAGGTCAATATGAATGTATAGTACCTACAACTTTAGTTGGAACTTGTGTTTTAGCATGTGTTTTCAATCATACATAGCTCATTAGGAATGCCAATATTTAACCCGGTTTGGGATATATACAGTTTAGGGGAAGGATTTGCTGAGGTTAGGATTTTATGTTAGTGAATTGACTGTTTTCCAGGTCATGTTGGTGATAGGCTTTCCATTTCCTGTTGTGACATGTTGGTAATAATTTTCAGATGGCTCAGGAAGCCAGATTTGATATCTTTGGTGGGTGAGATATCGAAGCAGTATCCTGTGAGGTTTGGCCACTATCACTGCTTTGTAGAACTTTCATCTTAGTTTCTAGTCAAACTTTTTTTTTTTTTTTTTTTTTTGCCGTGCGCGGGCCTCTCACCGTTGTGGCCTCTCCCGTTGCGGAGGCTCAGCGGCCACGGCTCACGGGCCCAGCCGCTCCGCGGCACGTGGGATCTTCCCGGACAGGGGCGCGAACCCGTGTCCCCTGCATCGGCAGGCGGACTCTCAACCACTGCGCCACCAGGGAAGCCCTCTAGTCAAACTTTTCAGCAGGGATCTAAAATATGATAAGTGTTAATATTTATTGAGTGAATTCTATGGTTCAGGATCTTTCCTAAGTGGTTTTGTGGATTATCTCAATTCTCACGCCAACCCCTTGAAATAGGTGCTTTCATTTTTCCCGTTATAGAGCTGTGGAAACTGAGGCATAGAGGATTTAATTAATTTGCCCAAGGTCTCAGTCAGTGTCAGAACCGAGACTGAAGCCTGGCTCTGTGATTTCAGAGCTCTTGCTCTCAGCGGCTGCACGTCATTGCGAGCAAGACTCAACGAGATGCTGGAAGAAAAGATGGGGTGAGAGAGATGGCCCCACAGGTCCATTGATTCTTCAGTTATAAAAATAATGTAAAGTTACAGAAACTCTGGAAAATCTTTTTTATAATCCTCATGCCACTACTCTAATAAACTCTTCTCTTGTGTTTTTTAATTATGCGCTTTCACATGTGTATATAAACATTGTAGCTATGATACCTTTTGATTCTTAAAGATCAGTGTTCTTCGGTTAAGTGTAAGGTTAAGTATGAAGTGAGAGATGAACCCACGTGGGGAAACTGCCCATTTGCATTGCTGAAATATAGAGAGATTTGACCTGCAACTTTGATTGGAACCTCGTCAGGTGAATACATTTCTTTCCCTCATGGGGAGTAGTTGAACAGTTTCTGTCTTGTAAAGTCATGGAAATTATTTAGTTTTCAAAGTCTAAGTCTTCCACAGCATCTTTTCGTTGGATTGTTTACCTTTTTACTTGTCATAGTCTGACTTTTATATTTGTGTGTGTGTTTTTCCTTTTGAAATCATCTAGCAGTTATCTTTTGACTGGATCTAAAAATATTTATGAATCTGGGAAGTTTTCTTCAGAATAGAAAGCCACTTTCTTTAGCAGGTTATCCATTTAATACTTTTTTGAAGAGAAATATCTAAGGTGCAGCGATTTGGACATGCAGCTAACTTAATGGACAGTAGGATAAAATATCAAGAAATATTACTTTGGGGAGAAATCAGTTTCATTACTGTCATCTCTTGTAAGTACTGACAATTTGTATTAGGGTAAATTCTTTTTTAATATGGTGATGTTCTGATCTAAGTTTCATGATGTTATAATGGGTAGAGGGGTCATTCCCTGGAAAAATAAATTTGAGAAACTTTTAATAAATTTTGTTTATGAAGTTAATGTTTACTACAGGTTTTCTCAAGAACCTTTCTTATGCTGTTAGCCATTACAATTCTAGACAGGGTATGTTTTATTACCCAAACTTATCTGGCCACGAAACCTTGGACTTGTGTTCTCTGCACACACTCACTCATCTCCAAATGTCTTTGTCACCTTCTTGGCTCCATGGCTTGATTCACGCCAGTGCTTCAGTGTTGCTTCAATGAACTAACCTCTTCTCCCACCTCTGCCCCATAAAATTCCACTTACCTGTTTTTTGGCCACACCACGTGCCTTGCAGGATCTTAATTCCCCTCCCAGAGTTTGAACCTGGACCCCTGGCAGTGAAAGCAAGAGTCCTAACCACTGGACCGCCAGAGAATCCCTCCCACTTACCTTTTAAGGTCCAATTCAAGGGTGTCTCTTCCAAACAAATCTTCTCATCATCAGTTACAGATGGATGCGATCTTTTCCCCGAGCTCTTATAACAATTTTAGTGTCTTCTGTGACATCTGTCCTGCGTTGCCTGTCGTTATGTGGATATATAGTAATTTATAGGAAAAAATTACCATATCCCTTTTGCGGACAGTATATTATGTAATTTATGCTGAAGTTTATTGAAAGCTGTAAGGCCTATACAAATATGATGCCATTAATAAAAATTTTATCTGTATTTTTTACAGTTTCTGGTACACGAGTAGCCATTTTACAAACTTTAGTAAATGTGTAAGTGATCGTGTTGAAATTCATCGTCACGTTTTAATCTTTGACAAGTCTTTCGCACATCTAGTTCTTGAAGTATTTACATGAGAAAGCGCCTTACTTCCAAGTGGCTAGATCAGTCAGAGTTCCACGTCCCTGCAGTCATTGCTGTTGAGACTTTTTGTTTGTTTGTTTTTTAATTTTTGGCTGTGTTGGGTCTTCATTGCAGCGCGCGGGTTTCTCATTGCGGTGGCTTCTCTTGTTGCGGAGCACGGGCTTTAGGCACTCGGGCTTAAGTAGTTGTGACATGCAGGCTCAGTAGTTGTGTCCCACGGGTTCTAGAGCACAGGCCCAGTAGTTGTGGCTCATGGGCTTAGTTGCTCCGCGGCATGTGGGATCTTCCCAGACCGGAGCTCGAACCTGTGTCCCCTGCATTGGCAGGCGGATTCCTAACCACTGCGCCACCAGGGACGCCCTGCTCTTGAGCCTTCTGTTCATCTCTCTGGCTGCTGACATTTGGGGTTTTCTTTTCTTCTTTCTCTGGGGTTGATTGTGCCTGCTGTTCTGTCAGATAGCTGACTGACACGCCTTGGAAACTTAGCCATGGTCGTCAGGCCTACCCAGTCCCCTTGATGAGAGGGCGAAGCCTTGTCGGAAGCTATGAAGAAGCGGCGTACCTCCTTCAGGCTCTGGGTTCCGGGTCTCCCTCTTTCTGCTCCCCGCCCCCTGGTTCTGGTGCTGAGCTGCTCCGTGTCTGCAGTTCGGGGGCTAGACCGGTGCGCTCAGGGTCGCCAACCCCTCACTGTAGTCTGGCCTGGAATAGGACTAAAGCCTGGGTGTGTGATCCTGCTGTTGGAAAGAACGCTCTGGTTCTGAGTCCTACCAGCTGCTGGAGACTGCACTTTGTTTCTTCCCACTGTTTTGAATCAATCAAGTCAGAAACGGAGCAGATACCTTCGATTTCTCCTTCACCGTTCCTCACGTTTTGTTAGCTACCATGGCCTCTTAAATGTCCCTCGTAGCCCTTCCTACTCCTTCACGTGGCCATGACTCAGTTTGGTGATGACCTCACTGTGCTGCGTCCAGGGCTCTTCAAGGTCTCCTGGAGTCCTCCCAGGATCACTCTTGCCCTTTTCCTCTGCCTTCCACGCTGCTGCTGCTGTTGGCTTGTTAAAGTTTGTATCTGATCAGGTGATTTCTCTTTTAAACCTCTTAATGGTTTCCCACGTGTTGTCACGAGTAAGTTCCTCAGCAGGACCTAGGAGCGCCTGCCTTTCTCTGGCATCTGTCCACCTCCCCGGCTACTCTCCAGCCCCTACCTCTTACATAAGCTACCCGAGCAGGTTTTATTATGCTGCTGTGTTTTTGCACGTACTTTTTTCTTTACCTTTATTGACTTGGCATCTCATAGTTGGCCTGGTTAATGCATCCTAATCCTTCAGGACTCATTTCCTCTTTCAGTGTTTGCAGACTCTCCCAGGCAGCAGCTTGTTCTTGCTCAGTGTCATCATGCACCTTGTGCTTACTTCTCCTGTGGCACTTCTCACACCGTATGTCATTGTCTGTCTGTCTTCTACCTTCACTGCCTTGGGAATAGGGACCTTTTCTTACTCATCACCCCAGCACATGCTGGGTGCTCAGCAGATGGTTGTTAAATACATTAATCAGTGACTCTCAAAACTGACTTTGGCTACTAGGTAGATGGTGATCCTGTAAACTGAGATAGGGAGAGGGGCAGGACGAGCAAGTTTGGGGCAAATATGCATGTGGCTTAGGTCTTGTTGAATTCGAGTTCCCATGCAACATCCAGGTACAGATGTGTCACTCATTCGTTAGGCATTTGTTATTCATTCATACTATAGATTTAATTGACGCAGCAAGGTTGTGTAGATATAGACCAGACTATTCTAAAATTTATATGGAAAGGCAAAGGAACTAGAATAACCAAAACAATTTTGAAATATAAGAACCAAGTGTGAGAAATCAATCTATCCAATTTCAAGAGCTCCAGTAGTCAATACTGTCCTTACTGCTGTAGGTATAGACACACAGATCAGCGAAACAGAACAGAGAAGTCTGAAATAGACTCACACGAATATGCCCCACTAATTTTTGACAGAGACCCCCAAACAATTCAGTGGAAGGAAGATAACTTTTTTGGCAAATGGCATTGGAGCAGTTGGATATCCACACGTCCAAAAACAAAAACAAACCTCAACCTGTGTCTTACAACTTATACAAAGGTTCACTTAACTTGGACCACAGACTTAAATGTAACATGTAAGACTATAAAAATTTTAGGAAAAAATTTAGGAGGAAATCTTTGGTAGGTAAATTTCCTAGAGTTGACACGAAAAGCCCGCTCCTTAAGGGAAATAATGACACGTTGAACTTCATCAAAATTACTTCATCAAAATAGACCCTATCAAAAGGAAGAAAACCAAGCTACAGAGTGGGAGAAAATATTTGCAAGCAACATACCTGACAAAGGACTAGTATTTAGAATATACATTCTACAATATGAAACTCGAGAGTAAAACAATCCAGTTAAAAGATCGGCAAAAGATATGAACAGTCATTTCACTGAGGAGGACGTGCAGGTAGCAAGTAAGCACATAAAAATATGTTCAACGTCATTAGCCGTTAGGGAAATACAAATGAAAAGAACAGTGAGATACCACTACACACCTATCAGAATGGCTAAAAAAAATAAAAAAGAAAAGAAAAAAACCGACACCACCAAGTGCTGGTAAGGATGTGGAGAAACAGGCTCACCCATACATTGTTGGTAGGGCTGTAAAATTGGGATGTTAAATTGGCAGTTTCTTTCAAAGCCAGCCATGCAGTTGCCATATGGCCCAGCTGTTGCACTCCTTGGCTTTTATCCCAGAGAAATGGAGCCTTAAGTTCACAAAAAATCTGTACGTGGATATGTATAGCGGCTTTGTTTATAATAGCCCAAACCTAGAAAAGAGCCAGATAATTCTTCCACGGGTGAATGGTTAAACGAACACATGTGGTGTGTCCGTATCGTGGAGCACTGTTTAGCAACCAAGAGGGAAGAACTGTTGACACACACAGCCCCTGGGTGGCTCTCCAAAAAGTCATACCGAGTGCAGAGAGCTGATCCCCGAACTTGTCGACTGTACGATTCCATTTATACAGCGTTGTTGAAGTGGAAGAGTTTTAGAAATAGAAAGCAGCTTATGGGCCGCCAGGGGCTAAGGAAGGGGTGGGGCACTGGAAGAAAGCGGGTGAGGCTATAAAGGGCAGCACGAGGGGTCCTTGTGATGGAAAGTTCCGTGTCAGTCAGTGTCAATATCATGATTGTGCAAGAAGTTACCATTGGAAGAAACTGAGTAAAGGGTACATAGGAGCTCTCTGTATTATTTACAGCCACATGTGAAATCACAATATCTCGAAATAAAAAGTTTAGTTTAAAAAAGTGAACCCCTCGTAGGTGCGTGGTACTGTGCTAAGCATTGCAGAGTTGAGTACAGATGGGCACAGCCAGACCTCATGCCACCCTCTGGAGGGGAGGACTTATCACGTGAATCGGGGTGACGTTACCCCTGGGCTAAGTGCTGTCAAGGAGAGGTGTGAGAACTCACAGTGAGAATTTGACCTGGTCAGGGAAGCCTGGCCCGGGTAGGAGGAAGGTTAGGAAGGCTTTCCTTACAGCTGCATGACTTTGGGCCAGTTACTGCAACTCTTTGTGCCTCAGTTTCCTCATCTGTTAAATGAGGATGATAACAGCACCTAAGATTTAGGGTTTTGGTTGTATTTAGTACCAATCTTAAATGAGTTAACTTGTAATGTGCTTAGGATGGTGCCTGACATATAGTAAACTCTGCTTGAGAGGTTTTTAAAAAATTAATTAATTTTTATTTTTGGCTGCATTGGGTCTTTGTTGCTGTGCACGGGCTTTCTCTAGTTGTGGCGAGCGGGGGATACTCTTGGATGCGGTGCGCGGGCTTCTCGTTGCGGTGGCTTCTCCTGTTGCGGAGCGCGGACCCTAGGCGCGCAGGCTTCAGTAGCTGTGGCACGTGGGCTCTAGGGCGCAGGCTCAGAAGCTGTGGCGCACAGGCTTAGTTGCTCCGTGGCATGTGGGATCTTCCTGGACCAGGGCACGGACCCGTGTCCCCTGCATCGGCAGGCAGATTCTTAACCACTGCACCACCAGGGAAGTCCCTGCTTGAGAGTTTGTTAACTGAATAAAGGGATGCTTGAGGTGAGAGCTGAAGAATGCCTCGGAGCATTACCTAGATGAGGAGGTGAGGGTCTGTTCCAGGCTCAGGGAGCAGCTAAGCCTAGGGCAGGAGCTGGGGCCGACCTGGTGGGGCTGAGAGGGAGATGTGCGCCCCAGGAGAGGCAGCAGAGGCCCGGCTGCATGGGCTTCGTGTGCTGTGTGGAAGAGTTTGTCTGCTAAGCATGGTGAGAAGTGATTAAGACCTAAATCCATGGCATGCGCAGAGATGACCCATCAGACCTGCTTTTAGAAAAGACCATGCTGGCTGCAGTGTGATCAGATGACAGAGGTCAGGGTGACTGTACATAGATCATTTGGGAACTCGCTGCAGTGCACCAGGCCTTCTCTCTAGACATTTTCACGGCTTAGCTCTACTCTTCCTAGCTCTGCAAGAATATATTTGCAAGCCTCTGTGTCTTTTATAATGTTTTGTAATGGTTTTAAATATATTTTTGAAAATTTAAAAGGAAAAAAATGACTTTGTAGTATTGTTTTCATTTTTTATATGCCAAATTTCAGCTGCTGTATTATGGTTTAAATAGCCGTTTGTAGTCAAGCCTGGGAATCGAGTTTGAAACCTAGAGTGATTTAACACTGGTGTCCAGATTCCTTCTGTGTATTTCTTTTATGCTACCATAGAATCTTGACTATTTTATAGCAGTGCTGTGCAATAAAAACATTTGTGCTTCAAATTCAAGATACATATGAAATTTTCAGTTTCTTAGTATACACATTAAAAAGGTAAAAAGGAAATGGTGAGATTAATTTTAATAATATATTTTATTAAACCCAGTATATCTAAAGTGTTATTTCAGCGTGGAATCAATACAAAATTTTTAATGAAATATTTGACATTCTTTTTTGTCATAAAGCCCTACAAGTCCAGTAGGTATTTCTCCTTAGAGCCGTGTTTCAGGACTAGTGTCTGCTGATCAGACAGTTCAGCTCTACAGGTTTCTGGGTTAATAAGAACAGTTTTTTTTTAAGTTATTGGATTTATAGAAATAGGAACCCATGCAGGCCTGAGTTTAATAAACCTTTGGAACAGAGTTGGTTGCTCTTGTTATAAGGAAAGGTATGGAATCTAGACGTCTCAGAGGTGTTCGTGAAATGAAGTTTTTAAACATTTTGAAAGGGTTAAGTTAGCAGTTATCACTAGTGGTTTTTGAGGACTTTCAGGGATAAAATGTAAGAGCTATGTTGGAACTTGCTGATTGAGGGCCTAGGACACAGACAGTTTTATTTTAGAGCGATTTCTCAGTGCTTTATAGCCTCTAGCGAATTAATATTCATTGACGTATGTTATCACATGTATTAAGCGCTTCTAGTGTGAACGTCATGTAAAGAAGTGAAGAATAGAATGTCTGTATCCTTTGCAGAATCTTAGCCTATGTGCTTTGCTACATCAAAATTAAAATGACTCTTGAACTATTAATCCTTATTTTCTTTTAAAAGCCTTTTAGTTTTTTACTCAAGAGCCACAATATTGAATTTGATCACCTCTATGGATACTGCAGAGTTCTTAGCATAAAGTTATTTTCATACTATTCTATTTTAACATTTACCTTAAAATAAAACTCTTGTTTTAATTAGTATATTCTAAGAAGTCTCAGTATAATAGGCTGTCTTTGGTAGAGGTAATCATAAACCATTAATAAAATTGTAAAGTGGTAAATACTTAATGTTTTCTTTGTAACTTAGGTGCTAGGTTTTGGTTATTCTCCCAAGACCAGATTAACACTGTTGTAGAGAGGATTTGTTTATTGAAGACTGAATTCATTTCTCTTTTTTCACCTGGTCGATTGAGAGAACAGTCTGGCATTTTGACCACTATTATCCATATATTATGTTCCAGTCACTGTGCCAGATGCTGAGACTAGAGCTCTCAAGCTTCACCTTCTCTCAGGTGGTCTTTAAGTTAGGGAATTTATATAGTATACCTTTTAAAAGTAGTTATCAGTATTTTATTTTTCTAAAAAGTGTAAAAGCTTTACAAATAATTTTTAATCGTTGCAGCTCTTTGAGGTTGTTTTTCCATGTGCCGAAGGAATATTTACTGAGGACAAGAGATTGTCTTAAAACCCTTCAAATCTTCAGTGCTAGAATTCAGCACTCGAATTGGAGTGCGTGTAACTCCATCCATCCTTTACTTTCTGTGTGTACTCATCATGACAAAGCTAAGAAGTCTTGCTTTACCAGGCTTCCTGGGTGGACCGCTCCTACGGCTTCCCCTTTCAAGTCCCACACGCGAACCTCTCAAGCCTGTTGCTGCTGTCTAGCTCACTAATGTTTAACTGCCATTTGTATGTTGAGCAAGTAGGTAGATGCATTTAAAACATCAAACTATTTAGGAGTTACATTATTTTTAAAGTATGGAGTAAGAACAGTGAAACGTGTGCTTACTTGTTATCTGCTGGGAAAAAGTAGAAATCGTGACCTATTATCATACTTTTCATGGCTGATATTTGACCATGGGCTCTGAAGGTTTAAATTTTAAAATGGGGACTTCCCTGGTGGCGCAGTGGTTAAGAATCCGCCTGCCAACGCAGGGGACACGGGTTCGAGCCCTGGTACGGGAGGATCCCACATGCCGCGGTGCAACTAAGCCCGTGCGCCACAACTACTGAGCCTGCGCTCTAGAGCCCGCGAGCCACAACTACTGAGCCCGTGCACCACAACTACTGAAGCCTGCGCGCCTAGAGCCCGTGCTCCGCAACAAGAGAAGCCACCGCAATGAGAAGCCCGTGCACCGCAACGAAGGGTAGCCCCCTCTCACCGCAACTAGAGAAAGCCTGCGTACAGCAACTAAGACCCAATGCAGCCAAAAATAAATAAATAAAATAAATAAATAAATTTTAAAATGATGAAAGGAGAATGAAATTTTAAAAATGTTTAAATGACAGAATTTTAAAATTAGTATTTGCATCTGGTAAGATATTCAAAAGGGACATACAGTTTCCCTCTCAGACCTGGTACTTCAGCCACTGTTCCTTTTCCCTGTGGGCAGCTTTCTCGGCACTCCCTCCGGAGATGGTCTGTACATACACAACCAGTTTTGTACTGTATTTCATCCTCTACCACAGCCCCCCTTTTTCACGGGGACCCCCCACATATATTTGTAGTGTACTATAAACCCTTCTCTGTACTTTGTCTTTTTTTTTTTTTAATTTTTATTTTAATTAATTAATTTATTTGTTTTTGGCTGTGTTGGGTCTTCGTTTCTGTGCGAGGGCTTTCTCTATTTGCGGCGAGCTGGGGCCACTCTTCATCGCGGTGCGCGGGCCTCTCACTGTCGCGGCCTCTCTTGTTGCGGAGCACAGGCTCCAGACGCGCAGGCTCAGTAGTTGTGGCTCACGGGCCTAGTTGCTCCACGGCATGTGGGATCTTCCCAGACCAGGGCTCGAACCCGTGTCCCCTGCATTGGCAGGCAGATTCTCAATCACTGCACCACCAGGGAAGCCCTGTACTTTGTCTTTTAACTTAACAGTTGATCTTGGAGATTGTTTTATACCACTACCTGAAGAAATTTTTCATTCCTTTTTACAGCTTCTTGGTGAGAATAAAATTATTAAATGATCCCCAAAGACTTAACACAATAGAGTTAGCTATTGTTACAGTGAATGAAGTTAGTATATATATGTTTTTAATACAGAGATCAGAAGTTTCCTTCGACTTATTAAAGTAGATGATTTTTATTATATGTTGGGAAAATGTTAAAGCCATTTTTCCCCCTTTGTTTTTTCAGATAACCAGACAGCTAAATGGAGTCTGAGCAGCTGTTTCATAGAGGCTACTATAGAAACAGCTACAACAGTATAACAAGTGCAAGTAGTGATGAGGAGCTTTTAGACGGAGCAGGTGTGATTATGGACTTTCAGACTTCTGAAGATGACAACTTGTTAGATGGTGACACAGCAGTTGGTAAGTTTGGCATTACAACTCTTAATATTTATAGTCATGAATGTCTGCTACTAAATATATGCATTGTTTTATTGAGGTTAAGTTTTGGGGTTACTTTTCCTTTTAACTGTGGTATTTCATGTAATGTAAACTTAACCATTTTAAGAGTATACAATTCAGTGGCATTTAGTACCTTTACAGTGTTATGCAACTACCATTTGTGTCTAGTTTTCATTACCCCAAAAGAAAGCCTTGTATATGGGTAAACTTTAAAATTTTAGTATACATAGTACAGAGAGGTATACAGCTGTAATTGGAGCTGTCAGAAGAGCAGAACTCATGGGATAGAGAGAGAGGCACGTAGAAAGAGATTTATTATGAAAGATTGGCTCATGTGATTGTGAAGGCTAAGTCCCACCGTCTGCCATCTGCAAATTGGGGGCCTGGGAGAGCTGGTGGTGTAGTTCCAGTCCAGACCCAAAGGGCTGAGAACCAGGGCAGCCAGTGGCATAACCCCAGTCTGAGTGCGAAGGCCCAGACCCAGGAGTTGCTGATGCCCCAGGACAGAAGAAAGATATCCTGAATCAAGCAGAGAGCAAAGTGTTTAGTCTGCCGATTCAAATGCTTATCTCTTCTGGAAAGACCCTCACGGACACACCCAGAAATGATGTTCTGCCAGCTGTCTGGGCATCCTGAAGTCCAGTCAAGTTGACACATAAAATTAACCATCACAACAATCATCACATCACAAGCGTGGAAAGTAATGAATTTCTACAAAGTGAACACACTCATATACCTCAATCAAGAAATAAAACATGACCGGTTCCCCCAGAATCGTCCCTTGTTCCCCCTTCCAGTTTCAAAGGTAACTATTATTTTGATTTCTGTCACCACAGATTACTTTTGCAGGTATTTAAACTTTATATAAATGGATTTGTACTATATATACCCTTTTGAGTCTGGTGTCGTTTACTTACGTCTTGATTCATCTGTTTTGTTTATATAGCAGTAGTTAAATTTATTTTCATTGCCATGTAGTATGCCATTGTGTAAATATGCTGCAATTTATCTATTCTACCCGTCATATATTGTTAAAGGGTATTTAGGTTTTTAATTAAAATATATTTTTTTAGATTTTGGCTATTAATAATAATGGTGCTGAGAATTTTCATATACATATATTTTAGTGCATATCATGTACACAATTCTGTAGGATTTATACCTCAGAATGGCATCTTAGATGACAGGGTGTGTGGGTCTCAGTGCTACTAGATACCGTTAAAGATAGTTCCAAAGTGGTTGTAACCTGTACATTCTGTCAGCAGTGTGTGAGTTTTCGTTGCTTCACACCTTCACCAATACTTGATGTTATCAGTTTTTAAAATTTTAGCTGTTCTAATTGTGGGTGCAGTAATCTCATATTTTGGTTTTAATTTACATTTACCTAATGACCTGTGAGTTTAAATGCTTTTGGTATGTTGATTGGCTTTTTAGATAGCCTCTTTAGAAGTGCCTGTTCAATCTTTTTGCCTATTTTATGAGTTCTTTATGCATTCTGATTGAGTCCTTTGTTAGGTTTATGTATTGCAAATGTCTTCTCTTGCTCTGTGGTATGCCTTTTCACTCTTAATGGAATCTTTTGATGAAGGTGTCGTCAATTTTAATGAAAACCAGTTAATCTTTTCCTTTATTTTTTATACTTTTTGTGTTCTGTTTAAGATAGCTTCCCATACCTCAAGGTCAAGAAGATATTCTCTCGTTTTCTCTTAGAAGTTTTATTTTTCGTGTCTTTCATATTTAGATTTATAATCTACCTGCAATTAATTTTTATATGTGATGTGAGTTAAGTGTTCAGATTCATTTTTTTCCCATATGGATGACTAGTTGGCCCATATATTGAAAAAACCTTCAATTCTCCAGTGTACTGCACTGACATCTTTGTCATCTATCAAGTGGATCTATTTCTGTAGGTCTGTTTCTTGACTTTTTACTCGGTTACATTGAAATATTTGGCTATCTTTGTACCAAAACCCAGCATATATATGAGTTTTGTTTTTCACATCGGTTTTATGTAAATGTAGTCCATTTACATTTAATGTAACCGCTGACATATTTAAGTTCAAATCTACTATATTTATGTTCTATTTGTCACAGCTGGTTTTTTTTCCTTGCTTTCTTTCTCTTCCCGCCAATACCCTGTTAGTTATGCATTCTCTTATATTTTGTTTGGTTGGTTACTCTAGAGATTATAACATGCACTCATTAGTTCTACTATAAATTAGTGCTTTTACCACTTCATGGGAAATGTAAGGGCCTTACAATACTTTACCTCTTTTTATCCCCCCTACTGCTTTTTGTGCCATTGTTATCCTCTCTTGTAATTCTTTATATATTTTAAACTTCATGAAACGTTGTTATTGTCATCTTATGTCAATGCCTATTTAGATTTTGTGGCTTTACTTTTTCCATTGCTCTTCATTCTATCCTGCATTTTCATGTTTCTGTCTGGGATAGTTATCTTTCTGCCTGAAGAACTCTCATTAGTATTTCTTTTAATTATAATCTACTAGCAATAAATTCACTCAGTTACAAGCCTTTGTTTCACCTTTGTTTTTGAAGGATATTTTTGCAGCTGTATTCCAGATCTACAGTTATCTTCTTTGAACACTTTAAAGATGTAATTTTGGTGTCATTTGCCTTCTGCTGAAAAGTCAGCTATCAGTTGTATTTTCCCCTACTCTGGCTTCTTTTAAGGCTTTTTTCTTTGTCTTTGGTTTTTCAGAAGCTTAACCATAGTGTGCCTAATTGTGGTTTTCTTTGTATTTATTCTGGCTGGGGTTACTAGAACTCCTCAATTGTGACTTGATTTTTTTTTTTTAATTTCATCTTTGGATAATTTTGACTGGTATGTCCTCACATACTGTTTCTGCCATCTCCCCTGCTCCCCCCCACCCCCCCGCCCCCGCTTTTAGGACTCCAATCACATGTGTTACATCTTTTCATTGAGATCCTTGTGTCTCTTATGCTCTTTTCTGTATTTTCCTTTTTTCATTTGGATATTTCAACTCATTAGGGTAAATACCAAGGAACACGATAGCTGGATCAAATACTATGTTTAGTTTTGTGAGAAACTGCCAAACTGTCTTCCAAAGTGGCTGTACCATTTTGTATCCCCACTGGCAATGAATGAGCGTTCCAGTGCTCCACATCCTTGTCAGCATTTGGTGTTGTCAGTGTTCTGGATTTGTTGCAACAGGTGTGTACTGCTATCTCATTGTTTTCTATCGAGTTTTGAATTTCAGTTATTTATCAGTCATAAAATTTCCATTTGATTATTTTTTTTCTTTATTTTTTTGGCTGCATCGGGTCTTAGTTGCGGCACGCGGGGTCTTCGTTGAGGCACGCAGGATCTTTCGTTGCGGTGCAGGGTCTTTGTTGTGGCTCATGGGCTTCTCTCTAGCTGTGGTGCGCAGGCTTCTCTCTAGTTGTGGTGCGCAAGCTCCAGGGTGCGTGGGTTCTGTCGTTTGCGGCACGCAGGCTCTCTTGTTGAGGCATGCAAGCTCAGTAGTTGTGGCACGTGGGCTTAGTTGCCCCATGGCATGTGGGATCTTAGCTCCCTGACCAGGGATTGAACCCGCATCCCCTGCATTGGAAGGCGGATTCTTTGACACTGGACCACCAAGGAAGTCCCTCCATTTGATTATTTTTAAGTAGACTTCTGTATTCTGGGAGAAATTCTGTGTTTGTTTGTGTGTGTGTGTGTGTGTGTTTTTCCATATTAATCACTTGTTTAATGTCTATGTCTGAGTCTTCTAATGTATGGATCACCTGTGGGTCTGTATCTTTTGCCTCTTTTTCCTCTTGGTTTTCAGTCTTTTGGCCCTGACTGTGGATGGGCTTTGTAATTTTTTTACGGAATGCTGGATATTGTATACAAATAATTATAGATGCTCTGGATGATATCTTCACCATAGTGTATTTAGTTTTTTTTGGCAGGCAGGTAGTCTAGGATCCAATTACAATGATCCCATCAAAGATGGAGAGAATTTGCAGCCTGGTTTCAGACTTTCTGAGGATTAGTCTGTTTGGGGCTGACTTTATTTTTAGGGCACAGCCCCTTGAGGATTTTAGTAGAAAGCCTACTAGAGTGTGTTTACAAAGATTCTCTCTCTTTTTTGGGCCCTGAAATTCAGTTTCTGTCTCTCTGGCATTTTGAAACTGCTGACAGCTCTGCTTATCATTTTAGTCTCTTAACGACTGCTGTGTGCTTGGTTTCTCAGCCTCTTGCTCGTGAAGTTTAGGAATTGTAGATATTTTTAGGGAAAAGCATGATGGCATGAACTGTTCTGTCTCTTCATCCAGGATATTGGCCCGTTCACTTGCCTTGGTGGTTTTGCCTCCGTGGCCCCGTGAGCCTGGCGAAAGCTCCCAGCCGGGCCTCTCGGTCATATGGTGCTGCTCTGAACCAGGAAATGACTCAGGGCAAACAGTGACCAAGGCTGTCGGGTTTACCTGTTTCACTTCTGCTCGCAACGTTAGCACTTCAGGTTCTCACTGCCTGGTATCTTCTCCGGCTATTTTGTTAAATGTTCTTTGATTTAAAAACAGCAGCAGCAGTATTTTGCTGTTTTTAATCATTGGCTCGCCTCATCATTGATGGAGTTTTTCCTAATTTTAATTACAAGTTATAAACCAGCTAAACACATGTATTCATAATTTGAAAAATCAGGTGAAATTTCACAGCATACCCACTTTTCTGTGTTTTCTGTGTTTCTGCTCCTTGGCCCTGTATGTGAAACAGAGAAGTAATGCAGGGCAGTAGAAAGAGACACAGGAGGACCTAGCTCTTTCCATCTTTCCACACTGCCGTCCAGTGTTGGTGATGTCTTCACTCACGGTTTCCCGTAGGACACAGTGTCACGTAGGAAGGAAGGGGCAAGGGGGGGAAGAAAGGGTCTGTTCTTTTTTTTTTTTTCTTTATCAGGGAGGACAATTTTCTAGAACACAGAACACACCCTTACATCACTGGCCAGAAGTGGGTTACATGACCACACCTAGACTGATCACTGACTAGGAGCCTTATTGACTGGTTAGAACAATCATGATTTGTTCCTTGCAGTTAGGCACATTACCAACCAAACAAAATTAAGGTCCTGTTAACAAGGGAGAAGTTGGAATGACCATAGGGTAAGCAACCATTAATGTTTCCCGTACAGAGTCTGTCCTCTGAGTTAGCCTAGTTGAAGGTACAAGTTGTGGAACAGCAGTTGACGACAGCTATCTAAGTGTCAAATTGGGTAGTACAGATTATGAATTCTACATCTCGAAGAGAGGATATTATTTCAATACCTGTTGAGAATTGCGGAGTGTTCTGGAAAGGGAGATGATGCATGAAGGCCCGGTGGTAGGAAAAGGTATTAGGTTGTGAGACAGCAAATGTCCTTGGTAGGATGGTGATATCCTTTCTTTCAGCAGAGCCGAAGTGGTTCTGTTTACAGTAGCTGGGAGAGGACAGTCCTGCGGTAGAAGAAGTGCGGGCCTCGGCGAGACCTCCCTGCCCGGTCCAAGGCAGGTGCCCAAGAAGAGAGCTCATCTCTGTGTCTGCTCTGTGTATGGAGCATGGAAGTAGACAGTGGACAAGCAGTTGAGTCTTAAATATTCTTTTATGACTCAATATCTCTCTAGAATTCCAAAGAGTAATTAATCACTGGAAAGAACTGGTAGTGTTTGGCTTATGTGTTGAGTAGAAATCTTATGTTCATTGGCTTTCAAGTTGTAGACCTGAACTTACATCTTGGCTCTGCCAGTTACTCGCTCTATAAGCCTTGCAAGTCACTTTGCCTGAGTTTTTTCCTCTGTAACTAGCAGTGGTGCTCTTTTCTTCTGTGTTCCTTCCCCTTTAGGTGTATTAGACTTTGTTCCCCCAACTTGAACAATTTCCTTTTAATTTAGCATTCAAGTGAGATGTCCGGAACATTTCTGGTAGTATTAAAAAGAAATATAGCTCTAAAACTAAAATACGACTCTGGATTAGGATTTAGGTTGTAGAGGTAAACCACTTTGGACTCCCCTGACTCCAGTCGATAATTGAGTTACTTATTTGTTACATAGCTAGCCCTTGTATTGAAAACAAAGGGATGGACCCAAATCTCAAAAATGAAATCAGCCTTGTCTGCTCAGAGTGAATCCTAAATAATCCAGAACACACTGTGACTAAAAAATAGAGGTTATCCTTAATAATGATGACTAATTAGTAGTATCGAAAATCTAAACTAGTGAAAAGCTGAAAAATTAGACTTGATATGTATTTATATGAAGTATATTGAGTGAGTCACTTTAGGCTAAAATTCAGATTCTTTGGAAAATGCAAAATTTTTCATTACAAGTAGCAGGAAGAGAGTGCCAAGGTTTTGTTGTCAGAGTTGTATTCATTAAAGAGAACCATAAGGTTCTTGCTTCATTGAAGATGAGACACACGAGCGTTCCTCTGTACAACTGCAGTGTTATTCTTAAATGTATGGCTCTCACTGGGAGTAAGAAAACTGACTCACGGAGTGAAAACTAGAGTCAGCCACTGCTCAGCAAATTAACTCTCAACGATTAATTTGTGTTAACGGTGGTAATGAGTTTAACATTTAGATTCTTATATCCCTCTTTGTCATGCATGAATTGTGAATAGTATGACTTACTTGCTGTATCAGGAGTCACTCCCAGCTTTCTAGATTGTGTGTAAATGGTAGTGTCACAAACAGAGAGAGGAAGTGGGCAAGGAACGGTAGCATCCAGAGGGCTCACTCCTGATTGCTTCCGTTTCCTGTCTATAGAGAACCTTAAACAAACTTTGGAAATACTAAATTCAAATGTCAGGTGTTATGTTTTTTTCCAAGACCTTGGGACATATAATCACTGGGAATGGAATGCAGAGACATCACATAGGTTGTTGTATTCTGTTTCACATATGTATCGCATCCTGGGCCTCAGAACTCAGGAAACGCGTACAGCTGCGAGGGCTGAGAGGTGGACTCTCCTGTTCCTGGTCTTGTGACCCTTCCACCTCTGCTCAAACTTAACTTACCTTCTGAGCTGTTACGAGAGATTCCAGCATTTTCATTTGAATATCTACTGTTAGATTTAGCTTTATTCAAAATGTTGTGATTTTATTTGTCACATACCCTCTGGGTGGTGTGTTTGTCAGAACTGTGTTTACTAGAAATTTCAGCAGGAAGGGCCTGGCGAAGTGGATGCAGAGGGACCATGCCAGAAGCTGGCTGACCATCTACAGGATACCTCTTAGGATTTGGCCAAACCTCACAGTCCAGGGTCCAGTCCTTTTTCCTGCAGACACAGAAGCATGGCATCAGCCCCAGGAAACTGAGCTATTTCTTAGAAGTGGATTCATATTAACCAGGATCTTATATCTTGTTAGGTAAAAGTGCTAACGTATTTACAGTGAGTAATATACTAATGCTTTCCTTCATTTGAAAGAAAGGACTTAAAGCAGCGTATAAAGATACACAAAATTCCGTAATTCACAAGCACTTGAGAAGGCTGAAGCAAAGGGAAAGCAGGTTGAAACGACATAAAATGTAGAGACGAATGAGGCCAATGAAGACTTTTTAGCCGTGTACTGCTTACTTTCTGAGGGGGGACTAGGAATTTGGCTCCAGGCTTTGGAGCAGCAAGTGAGATGAGCGAACCTGCTTAGTTAAGTGATTCACAGTGTTTATGAGAGAAAAACCCAATCAGCTTCTCAGCAGAAGCCCTATTACTGATACTAAGATAATCCATTTTTGAGTAACATTATGGAGTGGTTCCTATCTATGTACTAGATTGATTTTCAAGACTATGCTTGGAGTAAACAGCAGTGATTTTCACAGGGCTTTTGTGATAACATCCATCAGTATTGCTGACTTGAATCGCAAGACCTAATTCCACAAGGGTACCGTATTATATGGTACAGGCATTGATTATTTATGATGATCTGGCAGGGTCCATAGATGTATTTTAGAGTATCTTGGAATAGATGGACAGTATGAAGAGTTTCAGAAGTCATCAAGGTATATTATTATTGTGATTTTTTTTTTTTTTTGCTGAAGGTTTGATATATATTAGATAGCAGTGATTTTAGAATTATATTTCGGAATTATAACAGAGCTACTTATTTATATTCAGCTCATTTTCCTTAAGAAGTTGAAAAGCCTAACAAAACCTAAGACTGAATAGAAGCCACTAGAAGGCCTCTTAATGAAAAGTGGGCAGGGTTGGGGGGTCTTTGTTTTGAAAATAATTTTGTGCCTACTGGAAGTCATAGATAAATGATTAACAGAAGGTCCAAAACTTATGTTCTGTGTGACAAGGTCATGATGATTGCAGCTATGATAGATTTTAAAGGGAGTAGCTACCACAGACATTAAAAAAAAAAAGTATCCACAAAATGCCTGGCTCTGACTAATATTTAAGTATACCTTTTAAGGCAATAGTTCTCAGACCTTTTGTTCTCAAGATCCCTTTCTATTCTTAAAAGATTATTGAGGACCCTAACAAGCTTTTTTTTTTTTAAATGTAGGTTATAGCTATCCATATTAACCATATTAAAAATTAAATTTCAATCCTTTATTAATTCACTTAAAAATAACAATAACTAGTTATATTATAACATTAATAACACTTTTTATGAAAAAGTAACTGTTTTCCAAAGTAAAAATAAATTGAGTGAGAAGAGCGACATTTCATGTTTTTGTAACTATCTCTAATGTCTGGCTTAATAGGAAACATCTAGATTCTTAGATCTGCTTCTTCATTCAACCTCGTGTAATGTGTTGTTCAGTTGAAACCTATGAGAAATATGTAAGAAAGTTTGGCCTTATACAAATACATAGTTAAAGAAGAAATAATTTCATAGCCTTTGCAGATCATCGTGGATATCCTTCTTTGATACTACACCCAAACTCGACAGAGGGTAATTTCTTAAAGGTTAATTGCAGCGTGGTAAGTGAACCCATACTAATGAACTTTCTGCGTTGCGTTACATTAAAATCCATTGGCCTATCTTGTGCTTTTGAGTGGATCTATTACCCATGCATGCTTTTATAATATGCATTCGTCATTTGGAAACTGAGGCACTGATTTATCAGTTTGCTAGGGTTGCGGTAGCAAAGTACCACAGACTGGGTGGCTTAAACGACAGAAATTAATTTCCTCGCAGTTCTGGAGGCTGAAGGTCCAAGATGGAGGTTTTGGCAGGGTTGTTCGTTTCTTCTGAGGCCTCTCTCCTTCCCTTGTAAATGGCAGTCTTCTCCCCGTGTCCTCACATGGTCTGTGTATATCTGTGTCCTAATCGCGTCTTCCTTGAGGGTACTAGTCCTACTGGATTAGGCCTTGCCCCAGTGACTTTACTGAGCCTCAGTTACCTTTTTAAAGGCCTTACCTCCAAGTCCGGTCACATTCTGAGGTGCTGGTGGCGAGGGCTTTTATCATACGCGTTTGGTGGGACACGGTTCAGCCCGTAATTCAGATTTATGCAGATCTTGCTAATGTTCACACATTTTATTACAGAAAACCAACAAGTCACATTTTGTTGCCACCAATCCCACAATCCCATCAGAAGTCTTTAAGTGCTGGGAAGCTGTCAGGCTCACACTGGTGAATACAAGTTTTCCAAAATTTAATTTTTGCTTTTCTTCAGGAAGGAACCATTGTTCCACGGTATACACAAAAAAGGCTTTGTGTGTTCTTCCCGTTAAAAGGATGTATACTCAAGAGTTGCGATTTCATAAAGCGAATAACTTTCACTGTTTTATGAAGGACATTTGGAAGGGAAACAGGCCTTTGTTCTCTGGTGGTAACATGGTGTTACAGAATACAGTGCCTGCTAGTCCGTCTTGGTGTCACTGCTTGGCTTTGTGCTGGGTGCCAGCCTTGTACCTACTATTGCTCATGTACCATAAATACTGCAGAGTGAAAAAGACAGATACTGTTGTGTAGGCTCACTAACCCTCCCACCCCCACTCCGAGACTCCTGGGGCCTGTAAATAGGTTACTTTACGTGGTAGAAGGACTTTGCAGTTTTGAGTAAGTGAGGAGTCTTGAGATGGAGCGATTTCTCTTGGATTATCTGGGTAGCTCCTTGCAAGGCGGAGGCAGGAGGCTGAGTCCGAGACCCGAGGCTGGGGTACTAAGAGGAAGGGGCCGTGGCCCAACCGGAGAAGGAAGGTGAAGGGCGAGGGGAGAAGTCCCCCTGGAGCCTCCAGAAGGAGCGCATCCCGGCAGACACCTTGATTGTACACGCCTGACTTCTGCAGCTGGAAGAGAACACATTTGTATTGTTTCAAACCACTCAGTTTGTGGCAATCTGTTACAGTAGCAGTAGGAAACTGGTGCAAGTGTATCATTTCAGTCATACACAAATGTGTTATTATGAAAATGTTTTAACCCCACAGACCTCCTGAAAAAGATCTTGGGCATCTCCAGGGGTCTGTGGGGCACACGTGACCATACTGTGAGAATTCTGACTTAAGATAAGCCAGCTGCAAAATGCACATTGGGTAACTGAATAAGGTAACTTGCTGTGTTTGTTGTATTATAAGCTATAAGAATGGAAGGGCTTATATTAAAAAGGGTAAAATCTGTTTGTATAATGTGATCCCAGTTCTCTTAAAATACTATATACACACACATACCCCACACAAATTTAGAGGGAGATACACCAAAATAATGATTTTTTTCCCTGGGTGATGGAATTTTTTTTTTTTTTAAATGCTCTGCAGTGTTTTCCAAATTGTCGCCAATTTGTCTTCAGATTTATAAAACTGAGCCAAAATTTCCAACTCACTATAAGGTGTATTTGTCAATGTAGGAAGATAGAACATATTTCATGAAGAGTTTAACTTGCTTTATAACTTAAAATCTAGCCATGTGGCAAACGGGCCTTCTTTGGTTATCTTGTGCTGGGCGTTGTAAACGTCAGGTTGGGGCTTGGGCCTGGCCGGCATATCTCCAGGTCTTTGAACATGTTTCCTCTGCCTGTAATACCAGTTAGTACATGTGCTTTGCTTCTCAGGTTACACCTCACGCCCCTAGAAGGCCTTCCCTGACTTCTCAGGTTTGGCTTAGGGGCCTCTCCTGTGTTGTGAACTGTGTTGCTTTTGTTGTATGTTTGCTTTCTTGACTTTTCTTATTTGTTTTGGTTGTAGCTTGCCTTCCTCCTAGACTAAGCCCACTATCTTTCTGTCTAATTATCTTACTAATTTATGTTGGCCTGTAAGTCATTTATTTTTCTGTCTGCATTGTTCTGTTTAGAGCTGATCCATTATGTACTGATGACATATCTTAACTCTTGATGAGCAATCTTATTTTCCTTATTTCTAAATTTTGTGGGGCTGGGATATTAGTGAACCGTGGACAGCCACGGATGCTGTTTATTTCATCCTCCCTTCTTACAGTGTTTAATATATTGGCATACATCCAGTAGAAGCTTGTTAAAAGTCTGCTACTTTTTAAAATATTCATCTGTTTAACATATTAGCTAGTCTTATTTTATAGTGTTTAGGAGTCTTTTTTCTTTTTTATTTATTGAACGAATATTGGTGTATTGAGAAAAGTTTTGGTTTAACTGCACGTCTATGAAGCTAGTAGGATATTCAGTGGAGTGGTAGGCACTGTCATTCACCCGTGTTGTTACAGCTGTACTGCACGGGGGCCCAAAGTGGCAGTGCCATCGTCATCCAGGAGGGAAGAGGCACAGGATGGAATATACTGTCTGTGTTTTATCCAGCTCCCTGACGGTGGTCACTGTCATCACTTCTCTTTCTCATTTTTCTTTTTTTTCTTTTTTTAAAAATCAGTTTGCTTATTTTCAGCTGCATTGGGTCTTTGTTGCCATGCACGGGCTTCCTCTAGCTGCAGCGAGTGGTGGCTCTTCTTCATTGTGGTGGCTTCTCTTGTTGCGGAGCACGGGCTCTAGGCACACGGGCTCAGTAGTTGTGGCTCGTGGGCTCTAGAGCGCAGGCTCAGCGGCCATGGCTCACGGGCCTAGTTGCTCCGCGACATGTGGGATCTTCCCGGACCGGGGCTCGAACCCGTGTGCCTGCATTGGCAGGGGGATTCTCAACCACTGCGCCACCAGGGAAGCCCTGTTTCTCATTTTTCTTATCTGAAAAATGAAGACAAAATATCAAATCTATTCTACCCACCCAACTCAGATTAGTTTTGAAAACAAAGTAGAAGAATATAGTAAAAGAAATGGTGCAAATGTTCCTATTATACCTGAGAGTCCTTTGTGGCAATTTTGGCTTGGGTGCTCAAAGGTTAAAATTACTTATACTTAGGGTAGCCATTAAACAGCTTACATCATGACATTCACATAGATTATCCTGGGTTCACAATAATCTTATATGGTTAACTACAGGGCTTAGTGATGACTTGGCTTGCCTTGGAGAAATGCTAATTCTAGACCTGGGGCAGGGAAAATACAAGATGAGCCCAGGGTATGTGTAGTACCAGAGGAAGGAAGTGCTCAAAAACAAAAAGATGAAGGCGTGTCAAAGGAACACTGGAACTAACCTGAGAGAGTACCTAGTGACCAAACCTGGAACCATTTGAGCAAAAACCAATAAGGTAGAATGGGATTATAACCAAAGTGTAAGATGAATATAAATGAGTACATATACATACAAATAAATAAATGGGGGGAAAAAGACAAGTCTCCCATGTAGAATTCCAAATAATTTATGTAGCTATTCCACCCTCATGGAGGAGGAGCTTAATTCCTACCTCCTCCTTTGAGGGTGGGCTAGACTTAGTGACTTACTTCCAAAGAACAGAGGAGGGGAAAATGGTAACTCTGTGGTGGAGAAAGCTGGCGAACACTGTTATAACCGAGTACTGGATGTTCCCATCAGCACTGAGGCCATATGGATGTCACATACCCCCAGTATGTGACGAGAAGGGCACTTGCCTTTGTGATATTCTTTCCAAAGACCCATAATCCCAGTCTAAGCACAGGAGAAACAATAGACAAAGCTAGACTGAGGGCATGTTTTGCGGGACAAGGTCATGAAAACCAAGGAAAGTCTGAGAAACTGTCAAGACCAGAGGAGTGGAGTGGAGACGCATTGACTAAATGCAATGTGGTGCCCTGGATGGGACCCTGGAATAGAGACAGGACAGTAAAAGAGAAGCTGGTGAGCTGGAGAATGTCTGGGCTTGACTTAGTGGTAATGTACCAATGTCAGTTTCTTAGGTGAGAAAAATGTGCCCTGGACCCATGAGATGTTAACAGTCTGGGAAACTGAGTGAGAGGGATTCGGGACCTCTTTGTACAATCTTTGCAACTTTTTTTTTATAAATCTAAAATTAGTCCAGAGTAACATTTATTGTAAAATATGAGTAGGAAAGAATTAACTTGTAAATAGTAAAAGCAAGTGTGCTTATTGCAGAAGATGTGAATGAGAAAAGGTAGTACATTGAGATCACTCATAACCCTACTACCCGTGGATAGCTGATTGTTTTCGTATCTTTTTTCTAGACTTAATTCTATGTATATTCCACTCAGCAAATAATTCTTAGCCTCCTTTATGGGCCAGGCACCATGCCAGGAGCTCGGGATAGAGCAGCAAACAAGAATGATGTGAGTCTCTCTCATGGAGTCTGTGCTCTGCTGAGAGAGAGCGAGTGCCATTAAAATAAACAACAATCCCACAAGAACCAGTTACAGTGGTGTTGTGGGAAATGCTGTAAAAGAAGCAGTACGGGCGTGAGGACGTGTCGGGGGGTAATCTAAGATGCACCATTGGAGGCAAGAACTGAAAAATGAGGGGTCGGGCAGGTGAGGGAGGGTGGATTGGGGCCCCTGGGAGTTCGGGTGCAGGTGCAGGTACAGGCGGGGGACCCTCAGGGAGGAAGGAGTTAGGAGCTAGAGGCGGGAGGGGCTGAGGCTGAAGAGGTAGTCAAGCGAGGTTGAAATCCTGCATTCTAAGGTTTGGGCACTTTTTCCTGAGGAGTGATGGGGGAGTAATATGTTAGTAATTTTAGAAGATCATCCGGCCGCCATGTGAGCAGGTGGATGGAAGGTAGTGAGAGCAGGGAGGTAAGTGTGGTGGGTCAAAGGGAGGCGATGGTTCTCTGGCGGGCAGAGCAGCAGATGCAGAGCGGACGGATACGGTACAGCTTCTGAGGTGAAATCAGGCAGACGTGCTGATTGTTTGGATGTGGTTGGGGGTGAAAGGAGAGTTAAGTGTTCTGTGTTCCTAGTGTGTGAAGCTGGTAATGCCATGTATGAGGCGGGACCTTTTTCAGTTAAGATTAAAAGCATTGCCTTATGTTACAAAAGCTTACCTTAATAATTTTGAACGGTTGCATAATATTTGAATACATGAATGTATTCTAAATTCCTAGCAAAAATTACTGGGAGGAAGGCATTTATTAATATCTGTTAATGTGTAGTGAATACAGTGGTTTGAAAATGGATGGTAGAATGGTTGCTAAAGACACTAAATGCTGCTAAGACAGTTGGAGCTGGTCGCTTCCTGTGACTAAGAATAATAAAGTTCGGGAGGAAGGCATTTATTAATATCTGTTAATGTGTAGTGAATACAGTGGTTTGAAAATGGATGGTAGAATGGTTGCTAAAGACACTAAATGCTGCTAAGACAGTTGGAGCTGGTCGCTTCCTGTGACTAAGAATAATGAAGTTCTTTGATGTCAGCTGCAGGTAGAAAACATTACTAAAGTAATCCAAGAGTAATTTTTTAGTGAACTCAGTTCCTTGCGTGGAGATTTGTAAGCAAAAACAAATTACTGAGAGTGTAAAGTTGTGGTATAGCTCAGTAATCCAAGAAACGTATTCTGAGTTAGGATAATCTGACTTTGCTACAGCTTTTCAGAGGTTACGTTTGTGCATGATGTCATCAGTAGGTGACAAGTTGATTTCCGTTTCATCTGGCATCTACCGATGACATTGGTGGCATGGTTCTCATGAGTGAGGCATTTGGCCCTAAAGTTGAGCTTGGCAACATACATTCAACCCTTTAAAAAACATGAAATGGTTACATCGTGAATCCTCAGTAAAGGGTTTTGTAGAAATTCTTAAAATCAAGTTAATAAAACACTGCCAGTACCATTTAATGGTTATCTGTCAGCAGAAGGTCAAAACTCTTTCAAACCGTCTACTCAGAATTATTTTTAGAAATGAGCAAATAATTCTAGGGTTCATCTGATACTTATTCTAAGCAGTGTTCTTAACACATTTAACACCATTCACATTCTGTTGACACAACTACCTTGTAAATATTTTCTGCACCTGTATTTCCTACTTAATATGTGTGGAGTAGGGGACTTCCCAAATGTGTGTGCTTGGATAAGGGTTAGGTCACACATTTAGGGAGAACTAAGCCATACTAAGTTTATGAAGTGCTGTAATTCAAGATGTTACTAATGAACTAGGAAAAAGAACTTGGTATTGTAAAGTGGTGCCTTGATGCAATTAGCCTAAAATACCAATGGAAAGCCAATCAAATACTGGTTGGATATCCTCAGGAAGGTCATTGGAAAGAAATGAGCTTAGTTTTGATTTTCATATATAGAGCCTGGTGATTTGTACTTCAACTGTCACCTGTAATTATTGTCATTGCTCCACAAAAAGAGGTCCATAGAAAGTTAACTAAAATTACTCGGTCAATGAATAATTGTTTGGTATGTGTACTCTACCCCTCTTACCCTAATGTCATGATGTAATGAATTGACTTTGTTCCTGTGCACGTAGAGCATTACTTATGCACCGTTCTTGGGAGAGTTGAGAAAATAGTCGGTTAAATCCCGTTTTGTGTTGTGGTTCCAGTTAAAAGTTTCAGTTGAAAAAGGCTTCAGGAGTTATGAACTAAGCCTATAAAATCATCAGCTGAAGTAAATACATAAAATCGTAGGGCGTCTGTGGACCTGTTTAAACAGTTCTAAAACGCTAACATTTAGAGCAAGTTCTTTGGAAGAATCTGTGCTTAGAACAAATGAAAGTCAGTGTAGATACTTAAGAACCTGTTATCTGTAACTGATAGACACTGTAAATAAGATTTGACTAGAGGGGTTTAGGATAGGGAAGAAAAAAAGAATAATAAGTCCACACTAAATGTTAGTAGAATTAGAGATATTTAGGATAAATTTCTAACTTTTCAGACTTTTGAATTGTGAGGTATAACACACGTCAGAAAAATGCGTAAAGCATACTTGTGCAGCTTAATGAATTATTACAAGGCAAGCACCTTTGCAACCCACTCAGGTTAAGAAAATAAAGGATTACTGTACTCCAGAAGCTTGCTGATCACAACCCCTTCCCTTTCCCTAGAGATAAATACTGTTTTCTCTTTGTCTAGTCACTTTTTTCACTTTACTTTATGGTTTGATCGTCTAAGTATGCATCAATGGGATTATAATTTAGCTTTGCCCTGTTTTTGAAGGTTAAATAAATGGAATCATACGTAAATATTTTTTTCTTGTTTTTTAAAAAAAATTAATTTTTGGCTGCGTTGGGTCTTCGTTGCTGTGCGCGGGCTTTCTCTAGTTGCGGCGAGCAGGGGCTACTCTTCGTTGTGGTGCGCGGGCTTCTCATTGTGGCTTCTCTTGTCGCAGAGCACGGGCTCTAGGCGTGTGGACTTCAGTAGTTGCGGCACACGGGCTCAGTAGTTGTGGCTTGTAGGCTCTAGAGCGCAGGCTCAGCAGTTGTGGTGCTTGGGCTTAGTTGCTCTGCAGCATGTGGGATCTTCCCGGACCAGGGCTTGAACCCGTGTCCCCTGCATTGGCAGGTGGGTTCTTAACCACTGTGCCACCAGGGAAGCCCTGTTTCTTGCTTTTATGCAGCATGATTTTGAAGAATCTTCTTTGCTGCAAGTAGTAGCGTTTGTGATGTTGCTGTAGACTATATCATTCTTTTTTATAAATACACCACAGTATACCTACTCATTTTACTACTGATGGATCTTTGAGTTCTTAACAGTTTTTGGTGGGAACAGACAGTGCTATTTTGAATACTATCCATGTATCCTAGTGGGTATGTGCACAAATTTCATTGGTCTGGGTGTGAACTTGCTGGGTTGTAGGCTATGTTCTCCATGGTGGTGTTCCACTTTTCACTCAGGTAAGCATGTATGAGAGCTTCCCTGGCTCCACATTCACCGACCACTTGATGATGTCTGACTTTTAAGTTTGTCCATCTGCTGGCTAGGTTATGGATTCTGATTGTGGTTTTAATTTGCATTTCCTTGGTAGCCAAAGAGATTCAGCATCTTGTCATGCTGATGAGCCATTTGAAAAAAAATTTTTGAAGTACCTATTCAAGTCATTTGTTGATTTTTCTGTTGGCATATCTGTCTTAGAGGTATGTAAAAGTTATTTATTTTCTGTAAACAAGCTTTTTGTTAAATGTGTTGTAAATATCTTTTATTCTGTGGGTGGTATTTCACTCTCTGTCTTGGTCTGTTTGGGCTGCATAACAAAAATACCACAGACTGGGTAGCTTCAACAACAGACGTTGATTTCTCACAGTTCTAGAGGCCAGGAGTCTAAGATTGAGGCACTGGCTGACTCCATGTCTGGTGAGAAGGAGCTGCTTCTGGTTCATAGTCTGCCATCTTTTTCTGTGTCCTCTAGGGAGCTCTCTAGGGTTTCTGTTATAAGGGCACTAACCCTGTTCATGAGGGCTCCACCCTCATGATCCAGTCACCTCCAAATACGACTACATTGGGGATTCAATATATAAAATTTTTAGTTTTCAATGTATAAATTTGGTGGGATACAAACATTCAGTCTATAACATTCTCCTAATGGACAGACTGTGAACAGATGTTCTTAATTGTAATGTGGTCCTGTGTCATAATCTTTTGTGTTATGGCTAATGCTTTTTGTCGTAAGAAAAATTTCCCTACCCTGAGGTCATGAAGATATTTTTCCCTATTATTTTGTAAGAGCTTTATTTGCCTCTCACATTCAAGTCTATAACCCTCTGAGTGATTTTTGTGGGTGTGTATGGATAAGGGTGTATTTAATTTTTTTTTTTTCATGTAGGTAGCCCATGGTACCAGTGCTACTTACTAAGAAAACCATTTTCTTACCCACTCTTTTATAGAGCCACCTCTGATATATATCAAGGGTCATATGTAAAGGAGGGTCTATTTCTAGACTCCCTATTCTGTACTGTTGGTTATTTTTCTAGCTTTATGTCAAAAGCACTGTTTTAATCACTCTAACTTTATAAACAGTCTCAGTGTCTGGTAAAGCAAGTCCTCTCACCTTATCTTTAAGAGTGTCTTAATTATTCCTGGGCCTTTTCATTTCCATGTAAATTTTAGCTGAGTTTGTCACAGAAATGCCTGTTTGGGTTTTGTTTTGTTTTTTAAATTGAAGTATAGTTGATTTACAGTATCCTGTTTGGTTTTTTGATTGGCATTTTATTAAGTCTGTAGATCAGTTTGAATGTTTCAGTTCATGAACATGATATACTTCTCCATATATTTGGGTCATTTTAAATGGCTTTAGTCTTTCCTGTTGACTTTGTCTTCATTCTTTGTTACACTAATTTCTAGGTAATTTTTTAATGCTATTGATAGTTAATGCTGTTTTTATTTGAAAATTCAATATTTTATATGCTGGTATATTTTGAAATTCAGTTGTTGAATATTGATTTTTGAAAATTCATCAACTTTGTTCAACTCTTACTAATTCTAATGACTTATTTGTGATGTCTTTAAGATATAGTCATATCATTGGCAAGCAGTGGCAATTTTGTTTCTTCCTAATCCTTATAGCTATCCCCTCCCCATCTGCCTTTGCTTGACTGCACTGGCTAGGACCTCTAGTAAACTGTTAAATGGTAATGGTGATTGCAAGTCTTTTTTTAAAGGAATTAACAAAAAAAAAAGGAGCATGCAAATCCTAATCCAAAGAACATTGAGCCAAGTTCTGCATTGGGGTCTGTTTTAACTACTCTTCAGCTCTGGGTTGCTTTTTTTCTATATATATCGCATTATGTATGTCTAAAAGATAATAATTCTTTTAAAGGCTATTACATCTAAAAAATAAATAATTCCTTGTAATCAGTGATCTTGTCTATTTCACATTTCCCCAATTGTTTCATAAAAAATTGTACATTGAAACTGGTTGACATGTCTTTTAGATCTCAAAAAAAAAATTCTATAGGGCTCCCCTTCCCTTTTTTTTTTTTCCTTACTGTGTATTTGTTGAAGAAACGAACAAATCAGGTCATTTGTTTCCCATTTTGAGTTTTCCTGATTGTGTTCCTGAGCTGTCATTTAACATGTTTCTGTTTCCTGTATTTCCTGTAAATTGGTAGTTAGATCTAAAGATAAAAAACATTTTTGTTTTTTATTTTTTAAGCACTTATAATGTAGATTTCTTGGATCATGTGGGTTCGGAGGGGCTTGAAGGTTGAACATTACATATAGTTATGTACGTGTAGTTATAGTGCATGGTTATAATCATATAATCATGCCCTGTGCCTCCCTGATTCTCACACCTCCAGAATCCCACATCAGTTTGAGGTTAGAATCGAGGGTGCATTTGGAAGTAGAAGTACCTGCCCCTTTTGAAATTCTAAGTCCTTTTTTATGCTGCCACTTAAGTGTTTTGTTTCTTCAGAGGTTCTGTCCGGCGTGTCGACTAAAAAAAAAAAAGCACAATGTGAGAGTTGTGAGTTAAGTTTTATTTGGGGCAAAATGAGGACTATAGCCCGGGAGACAGCATTTCAGAGACCTCTGAGAAACTGTTCCAAAGAGGTGGGGGCAAGGTCAGTATATATGTGATTTTGGTGAAGGGGGAGTCCATGCAGTCAGCACATATTTTTTGCAGAAGGTTTCTGCTAGTCACGTGGAGCAGACGTCACTATGAAGGATTTTAGTGCTTTTCTAGAAACGAGGAGATGCAAGAATTGGGCTCATAAAATTGGCTCCTGAAAATAGCTAACTCTCTGAAGACCTGTTCTGCCAGTTTTCCCCAGAGCCCAGAGCGCCTCAGTCCTGCGCTCCACCCTGAACTCCTTTCAGGGGGTGCTGCAGTTCAGCGGCCGCAGCGGCTCGTGATGTGCTCCTTGCAGAGGGAGATGGCAAGTGCCAGTCTGTAGGTAGCATGAGCATTCCCCTGCCCTGCCCACAGCCGTGCCGAGGAATTCTTGAATTTGTCTTCTGCTCTCTTTAACTGTAAGTCAGCCTCTTGGTCTGATAATACCTAATCTGTGTCCAAGTCCTCTTCGGCCACACCTTCCAGTTTACCTCTTCCCTTTCTAAAGTGTAATTGGAAGGCACCTTAGCCTGAATAATAATTCTTTTACTTTAGGAGAAAGTGGCAGCCATGGACCCCATAAGCATGAGAAATGTGTTCATTTCTGCAATTTTTTTAATTTTCAGATTTATCATTACAAAAGTAATCATGTATTTCAAAATTAAATAAGTAATATATTTGTTTAAGAATTTTAAACAACGTAGAACTTTATGTAAAGTAAAAACTGAACGTACCATCATCCTCCCCACTTCCACCTCATTCCTTCCTCAGTGATAATTGTTAAGTTTGGTATATCTCATTTTAAACTTAACTCTATACAGGTACACAACATATTATATATACATGCATACATATACAAATGTTTTGTTCTTTAAAAATATTCGAAACTTTTTACTTATGCTACAAAACTTCTACCTATGCGACACTGTTAATGTATTTTATAGGGGAGGTATTCTTCCCGCTCTAGTTAGCGTTAGCTAGCTGTCATTTTCATTTTTCCTGTATGACCAAGTTGTAAATCAGGAAAAACAGGTTAAGAGAGTGCCTACAAATTACCAGGAAAACTTGTAGATAGCTTTTCATTTTATAAAAAGGCATGGAAGGATGTAAGTAGTATAAAAACTAATTTATAAATGCCATATAGCATATATTTTTTTAAAGTCTTATAATAGTAGAACTTAACACACCAAAGTACCAAAAAGGACCAAATTTATACTCAGTTAATTTAACAAAGTTAGCTCTTTGTTTAAAAGTTCGCTTTCCTTGTTTAAAAAAATCATTTCGGGGCGTTGGGGGCTCGGACGGGACAGGGTCGTGCCAGGGCGGGGCGGGGGGGGGACGGCGGGGAGGGTGGAGTTGCTGGGCTCTGACCCCTTGCCTTGCAGTCTTACTGGGTGACAAATGAGCTACTTCGGGGGGGGGGGGGGGGGGGGGGGGGGGGGGGGTGGAGTTGCTGGGCTCTGACGCCTTTCTCCACGCAGAAAAAAGAAAAAAATCATTTCCAAGAAAATTGGAAAAATACAGAAAATAGAAAGAGAAAGCCACCCATGGTCATTTCATAAATGTTAATAGCCAGAATCAGAATTAGATGGAATAGTCCTATGGCAGTAACTAGTCTATACTGCTTTCCCAGAACCTTTTTTCCCAAATCCCAGGTGGGATTTTATAGGAAGGTATGTCTTTCTGAGGTGCAAACTTTTTGAAATTTAAAAACTTTATTTAATCTAATTTTTTAAAAGTTCCCAAATATCTAAGATGTACTAGACGAATAGAATTTCTCTCTTTACTGCCATCTGAGTCCTCTCTTTCCTTCTCTTGCCCCCAGTTCTCATATAAAATCGTTGAATTGGAGGAGACCTTAGGGTTGGCTCATTCAGTACTTAGGAAAACAAATTTTACAAAGCCTCTGAGTCCTGTGGAGCTGCTTCTAGTGAATAGCGCATTTCTGATTAGTGGCAACGCCCCGCCATAGCTATTTCGGAAGGAGAATCTCCTAGTCTAGAGCAGTCGACTGAGAGGCAGCTGTAAAAGTTTGCGCTCAGCTTAATGAGCATCCGCTTTTTCTTTTTCTTTTGGTTGGAACGACAGTTTCAAACAAAAAGAGTTCCTTTATTTCTGAATTTCATAAAATGTCTAGCAAAGAGACAGAGTGCACTTTGAGACATATTTCACTGAAAGCCTTTTTATTTTATTTATTTATTTTTTCAGCACAACAAAAATCTTTGTGAGGTAGGAAAAGAAGTCAGGAGAGAGGAAATCTCCCACCTAGTACATCTCTTTTTTGCATAGTTTCACAACTAGCTAAGTTACTTACTTAGGATGTTAAGTTTCTTTCTCCTCACACCTGGAATGTCTTACTCGCCAGTTTCTTGAAGGAAGGAAATAAGAGGCTGCTGAAGGGGATTAGTACCGACCCAGTTACTGAAAATTTGAATACACAGTAGAAGTCCGCATTAGTACATTTTAGATAATTAGGAATAGGTTTTTAAACCCAAGTTTCTTGAAGCCTTTGGTATCTTCTAGGTCTTTATGATTCACGTGACGTTACTACCTACAAATTAGTATATTTTTACAGTAAAATCACACGGCCTTATTAAAGTGTCCCTCGCATTTATCTCCATTAGGAAGGAAAAGGTTCATGCGTTGTGGACACGCAGAATTTCCGTTCACAGCTCTGTGTCGGAAACCGAGAAGTACGGTTTCTGTCGCCGTCTTGTGGTTGCCCCCTTGCTGTGGAAGCTGTTTGGTCTGTCACCCCCCGGGCTTAGTCACCGTCACACGTAGCAGGACCCGCTTGATGGGGAGGCGAGCCCGTCGCTCTGCCAACCGTGGCACCTTGGTGACGTCAGCCCGCGGGGCTGCGCGCGCCGACCGGTCGGGCATGGCGGCTGCCCATCCTGCTGCGGCGGGGCTGCGGGGCGCGCGCGGGCGGTGAGCTCGCGAGCTTTCCCTCCGCTTCTTCCTGCGGACCTCGGCCATGGACGCCGCCTCCGACCCCTACCTGCCCTACGACGGGGGAGGAGACTGCATCCCCCTGCGGGAGCTGCACAGGCGAGGTAATGCGGGCGGGCGGCGGGGCTGCTCCCGGGCCGTGGGTGTCGAGGGCCTCGGAGGGTCCTGGTCCGGCTGTTCCCTGCGTGCGCATCGCGGCCGCCGTCACAGCGCGCCCCGGTCCTGCCGGGTGGCGCGGGCAGTGGCGCTTCTCCACCGTAATTCACACCGCGGAATCCGGTGCGTGTCCCGGTGCCATTGGATTTCAGCTGCTGCCGGTTACCGTGGAGCGCCTGCACCCTAACGTCAATTCCTAGGAGAAGCTCTACCTGCCTTTTAGAACACTTTCAAATGGCAGTAGAGAGGAACACTGTTTTATATGAATATTTTTATTTAGCATGCATTCAGCTGATTAACTACATTGTCTTCCACAGGTATCTGGTAAAAAATTTATATGATAAAAACATATAGGATCATTTTTACACATCAGAAAAAATCAGAGTCAGTAGTTTGTAAAAGCCAGAAAAGCGCCCAGCATTCATGTAAGTCTTTCGGCAGGCACTGCCAGAACTGATTACATGTTAATTAAACTGCCCTTTTTTCATTTTTCTTAAACTGGTTGTTCTGAAAATAGACTGGCAGTTCTAGAAAAAAAAAACTGAACCACAAGAAAAATCTCTTAGCTAGATGACTTCATTTATGAGCCACATTAGTCTGAATTTCCTGCATGATATTATGACCTCATTTTGTAAGTAAGGAAGTCATGATTTTCCTGAGCATGTTTAGCCTCTTATTTAAAATATAGTTTGTATTCCGATAACACCTTTCTTTAGTATTATTCCATTAGGATGAAAAAATGGTAATATATTTAACAAATACTTATTGGTTGACTTGTGTCTTCTAGACAGTTATTTTAGGCTCTGAACATTTGTAACATTTATATATCCCATAGTATTCTGTTGTTAGTAAAAGCGTGCTTTTCAGATTTTGAGAAAAACTATATGAAGATCAGGTTATATATTGTGCTTTCCCTTAGCTACCTTTTTAGTAAAATATACATCTATATGTACATATAAATTATTTTAGAACATTTGGGGAAATACCTAAAAGCATAAAGAAGAAAATTAAATTTTCTCATCATCTTAGCACCTAGAATTGTTGGGTTTGTTTGTTTTTCCACTTCTAATGTGTTCCTATGCTTTCCTTTTTTTCTGTGTTCCCATCATGCCTTTTCTGGTAGGGATTTCTTTAAACAGGAAACAACGTGAATGAATGGTGACTGTTCAGATGTCACAGTATTTGCTAATCAGTAATTAAACTGTGTTTTCTTTGAGCTGTTTCAACCTCCGTTTGTTGATTTATAACAAACCAGAAGACCTGGGGTTGGGAAATTTAAATTCCCAGTGTTAGCCATGGCAATCTTTGACATGACTTGGCATATGGACTCCACCTCTGTATAAGGTGTGCAAGTAATAAGAAGTAAGCCAAAGCTTATGTGTGAGTAGGCGTGGTTCCTGGTATGATTATTACTAAACTAGAAGCTTTTGGCTTCTATTATATTTTCACAAATAGTCCTTTAGGAACCTTGCTTAAGGTCTAAGTCAGTCCCACTCTTGGCAGCTCAGACGGGTTCCTTATCCCTTGACAAGACCTTCCTCAGCCAACCTAAGCCGTTTTGTTTGAGAGTAACACTGTGTCTTTGTAGTACAGGTCAGTTGGTTATTAGGCTCACTTGACCGTTCTGTAGCATCCTAGCATCTGTGGGTAAGAGGTTATTTGTGTTCCATTATTTATGACCTTTTCTGGCCGTGGGTCAAAACAAAGGAACTGGAGATATGGAGACAAGCAGTTAACATGAATCAAGAAAAAGAATCAGCTTCCCTGTAAGGACAAAATTGCAATGACTAGAAATATCTCTTGGGACTGGGAAAGAGCGGAGAGGCAGATAGCCCAAGTATCAAATTGTAAAGGATATCAGTGAAGGAAACAGAGACTGTTTACTGAATCCCTGAGTGCTAGAGTTAGGAATTACCTTTGTGGAATAAATTAGATTTAATGCTCCTTGTCCAGGCAAGATGGTAAATATGACAGTTCCCACTTAAGTGAATAATACAGAGACTAGAAATATATGTAGATTAAAAATAGAATTAGGGCTTTCCTGGTGGTGCAATGGTTAAGAATCCGCCTGCCAATGCAGGGGACACGGGTTCGAGCCCTGGTCCGGGAAGATCCCACATGCCGCGGAGCAATGAAGCCCGTGTGCCGCAACTACTGAGCCTGCGTTCTAGAGTCCGCGAGCCACAACTACTGAAGCCCGCGTGCCTAGAGCCCGTGGACCACAAGGAAGAGCAGCCTCTGCTCACCGCAACTAGAGAAAGCCCGCACGCAGCAACGGAGACCCAGTACGGCCAAAAATAAATAGATAAAATAAGTAAAGTTATTTAAAACAAAATAGAATTAGTTAATATATTGTTGATGGATTAGGAGTTAGAAATTAATATGACATTTTAGAAATAGTTATCTTTGGGGGTAAATTTCCTATCAGACACTATGAAGTTCTTTCATAAAATGTCTCTTCCATTTTCATCAAGTGGGGGAAAGAAAACCTTTGGTTTATTTGGGTTGTTAGTTTTATACTCTGACTTTTTTCCTTATTTGTTCATGAAGTTTAGGTAGTTTGGGGTTGAATTCTTTTTTATTCTAACAGGCCCTTACTAGTGGGTTTCATCTTTAGGACTTTTAGCATTATTTGAATATTGTTTCATTTGAAGTTTGTGTTGAGCTCTCTTGTGTGTCTAAGGCACTCCCAGGTGCTGTGGAGAACTGGTGGGAGTAGTAAGGGTGATATTAATAAGAGCTATACACTGTTCTAATAAGTGCTTTACGTGTGTCAGTTCATTGATGTGTAGCACATTATTTTCATCCCTGTCACAGACTGTGAAGTAGGAACGGTTATAATCCCCATTTTCCTGTTGACAAGACTGAGGTAGAGAAATGTTTAAGAAAAGTCAGGATTCAGTGCAGATGATGAGACTCATAGTCTGATTGTGGAGACACACTGCTCTGCACCGTGTATGTCCCTGTGATAACTTGGCATGTGCCGTCCGGTAGGAGCGTAAGAAGGCTTCCCAGGTTTACAGACAAATGAAACCCCAAGGAAGCTAATTTCTCGTGACTGGTACAGACTGCATGTTCTGTGAGCCTGTTCTTTGCGGGGCGGGGGAGTGGAGACCAGTCTTCTTTTGACAAGTCTTATCAAAGTCGGCCGAGTTTCCACGTCCACATGGGATTTGATACGCGTTCCTGGTGGGGAGGATAGGCTCGTAAGTGCTCTGATGGGACCAGGTGCCTAGTATGTTGTTCCCTGATTAGGTTTGTTGTGTCACTGGGTCAGCTAAAGGGCTCCTATAGGAAGGTAGAAGAGTGCCAGATCCCAGAGGAACTTGAATGCTAGACTAATACTGGTCTTAAACCACAAGAGGTGTGGCTTTCCTTCTGAAATAAAGTTTGAGGGTTTTTCTTTTTCTTTTTCATTAGTTAATTTAAAAAATTTTATTTATTTATTTATTTTTATTTTTGTCTGTTGGGTCTTCGCTTCTGTGCGAGGGCTTTCTCCAGTTGCGGCGAGCGGGGGCGACTCTTCATCGCGGTGCACGGGCCTCTCACTGTCGCGGCCTCTCTTGTTGCGGAGCACAGGCTCCAGACGCGCAGGCTCAGTAATTGTGGCTCACGGGCCTAGTTGCTCCGCGGCATGTGGGATCTTCCCAGACCAGGACTCGAACCCGTGTCCCCTGCATTGGCAGGCAGATTCTCAACCACTGCACCACCAGGGAAGCCCTTTAATTAATTAATTTATTTTTTGCTGCGTCGAGCGGCTTGCGGGATCTTAGTTCTCTGACCAGGGAATGAACCCGGACCCAGAGCAGTGAAAGCGCTGAGTCCTAACCCCTGGACCACCATGGAGTTCCCAAGGTTTTTTTTGTTTTGTTTTGTTTTTTAAAGTTTCTACCTGAAATCATTTCTTGACATCCATTAGCTCAGACATATATTTAAGTAGTAAAGCTTTTTTCTTCCTATTATAATAGATGAATTTGTTCATTTTTATTCCCTCCTGAAAGTATCAGTAGTTGGCATTTTTTGCACGTTATTTGAAAATCCAGGTGTTAGATTCTTATTGCCATAGGGGCATTCTGTAGATCCTTTGTAAAATGATTTTAGGATTCAAGTCCTGATTGTACTTCTCTTACCTTTAATCTTCTAGGCAACTAGAAAATTAAATCTCTTTCTACAAATTAATTCATCTTATGTCAAAAAGTCTTTGTATTCTAAAATAATAGTATAAAACAAAGCCTGTCTTTAGATTTATTTTGCCCACAGTATATGAATTTAAAATTTTCAATTATATGTGTTTCATATTACTATCTCTAGCTCTATGTTCTAAAATTAGCTGACACTTTTAGTATGATTAATTTTATACCATCTCATGGCTTGTTGTAAGTTAAAAATGCTTTGTGTTTCAAGATATCAAAAAGTGAACAGGTCTCTTGCCACGTAGATTAGGTTTGTGATTTTGGCTGTTTTCCCAGCATTGAGGTCTCTGTTTCGTGCAGACACGAGGCCACAGGAGACTGGTGGCTTAAATTGTATTTTAAAGTTTTGTTTTTGTTTTTTAATAAACAGATGTTTAATTTGTAGTTTTTTGGTAGTCCTTTACAACCTTAACTAGATCAAAGATGGATTTGCTTTAGTTTGTCAGTTTATTCCCTCCACCATTTAAGAGAGCAAATTCCGTGAATCTTTTTATTCATGTAATCTACAAATCATCTTATGCGCAGAGATAATAAATGAATGTGGAACTTGTTTCCAGTTATACAGACGTCTTAATACCCACTTTATCATCCCTACCTAAGAAAGTGGCTTTTTATTTTGGGGTGTCAATAGAACAGAGAAGGAAACAGTGAGTTGGGTAATTCAGCGTTGCTACTTACTGGTCGTGTATCTTCTGTCAACTTCTTTGCCATTTGGTTTTAATTTCCAAGGCTTTGCCGTTTAAATAGGTGGCAGTTAAGTATGACTGTGAATGGCAGAACAAATTTAAAGAGTAAATACTTTATTTATCATATTAATTTATCCAGCAGATGTCCCGTTGACCACCTCCTAAATACCAGCACTGTGCTGTTACACTTTTAATCTTCCATTTGGAAATCTGCTGACATTCTGGGACTTCCACTATCAACTTACAACACTCACTTTCCCCTCCCTCACCAGGGTGACCATTTCTTATCAGTAGGGTCACAGAGGGAGGAGAAAATCCACTGGGGACTAGACTTCCTGCTCTTAATACACAGATGAAACTGGGCTGTCAGGGAATATGCAGAATTTTAGATTTCTGCCTGCCTTATTCCATAATTTAAAATAAAAGCATATATGTTTTACATGTGTGTGATAGGACAGTAATCCGCCTATGAGCGTAAATGGCAGGGATCACTGCTCTCCGATCTTTTGAGATTGACCCCAGCGATAATAAGCAATAGTCTTAGTAAACAAATATATACCTACTTTTGCATGTAGAACTATTATTTGGATATTCCCCTTTGAGAAAAAACTTAGACTGCGGAAGAAGTGTGATGGTGGAATTTACTAATAAATTAGTTCACTCTAAGGTGTAACAATTAAGTACTGTTTTTTTGTAGCTCAGTTCAGCAAATATATATTGAGGACTAGTGGGTGGGAACATAAAGGTTTTTATTTGTGGGAAAGCAGATAATTTCATTAATGTCTGTATTTCTCTAGTTCAGTGTTTGTCAAATTACAGGTTTCAGCATGTTGGGTTGTGACCAATATTTAAAAAAAGAAAAAAAGGGGAAGGAAGGAAACAGAAAGTAAAAATACCAGAGTATATGCCAAATAGTAAATATGCTGAACTTTGGTTTTACTTAGGTGCATATCTGTATACTGTGTCAGTGAGAAATATTTCTTGCTGTGGGCCACCATTAAAAAAGTTTGAAAACCAGTTTCCAGGTAAACCCCTGGAGGGGCAGTTGGCTCTGCTTCCTGTGCCTAAGATGAGTTTGGAACAACCTGAGGATGAGAATGGGATGTGTAATTGTCACTGACCTCTGCTGAGGCACAGGGATGTGAGTGCTGGTACCAAAGCAGTGCCAGTGACAACTTGTGCAGCAGACTTGAGGTCTGGGGCCAAAGGCAGAGAGGGCTGGTGATGGTGAAGGGTCGGGTTGTATTAATTGTATGAGCGCTCAGTGCATGTGCGTAGGTGTTTTGGGAGAAGGCAGCATCAACGGTCTTAACCTACTCGCACAGCAACAAGCAAACAAACTGTGAAGCTATTTTTAGGTAGTACTCATAGTGGTAAGAAATACCTTTGGAATCAAACTACTTGAGTTTGAATCCATGTTCCACTACTTAGTATGTGGCCCTGGGCATATCTCTTAACTCTCTGTGCCTGCCTTTTCTAATTCGTAAAATGGAGATTGTAATACCTATCTCCTGGGGTGGTTGTGAGGATTAAATGAGCTAATATATGTAAAGCGCTGAGAACAATGTCTAGCACACAGTAAGCACTCAATACATGTTAGTTCTTTTATTGTTAGTATTACACACAATGTCTGGCCTCTAGGTGGGAACGATTATCTTAATTCTGATGTAGTCTCGTTTATCTGTTTTTTCTTTTTCTTTTTTTTTTTTTGTGGTACGCGGGCCTCTCACTGTTGTGGCCTCTCCCGTTGCGGAGCACAGACTCCGGACGCGCACGCGCAGGCTCAGCGGCCATGGCTCACGGGCCCAGCCGCTCCGCGGCACGTGGGATCTTCCCGGACCGGGGCACGAACCCATGTCCCCTGCATCGGCAGGCAGACTCTCAACCACTGCGCCACCAGGGAAGCCCTGTCTGTTTTTTCTTTTGCCACCTGTGCTTTGGTGTTTTATCTGCAAAACCATTGCCTCACCCAAGGTCACAAGGATTTACTCCTCTGTTTCCTTTTAAGAGTTTAATAATTTTAGCCCTTACATTTGGGTCTGTGATCCATTTTGAGTTAATTTTCATGTATGGTGTGAGGTAGGTAGGGTCCAACTTCATGCTTTATTTATTTATTTTTTTTTTTGCAGTACGCGGGCCTCTCACTGCTGCGACCTCTCCTGTTGCGGAGCACAGGCTCTGGATGCACAGGCTCAGCGGCCATGGCTCACGGGCCCAGCCGCTCCGCGGCATGTGGGATCCTCCCAGACCGGGGCATGAACCCATGTCCCCTGCATCAGCAGCCGGGCTCCCAACCACTGCGCCACCAGGGAAGCCCCCAACTTCATTCTTTTACATATAGCTAGCCCATTGTCCCAGCATCGTTTGTTGAAGAGACTATTCTTTTCCCATTGATGAAAATATTTCTTTAAATAATAATATAACCAGAAAACTACTAGAGCTCATTAAAGAATTTGGTAAAGTTGCAGGATGTAAAATTAATACGCAGAAATCTGTTGCATTTCTATACATTAACAACAAAAGATCAGAAAGAGAAATTAAGGAAACAGTCCCATTTACCATCGCATCAAAAAGAATAAAATACCTAGGAATAAACTTATCTAGGGAGGCAAAAGACCTGTGCTCTGAAAACTGTAAGAGACTGGTGAAAGAAACTGAAGACGACATAAACAGATGGAAAAATACACCATGTTCTTGGATTGGAAGAATCAGTATTGTCAAAATGACTATACTACCCAAGGCAATCTATAGATTTAGTGCAATCCCTATCAAATTACCAATGTTAAAATTTGTATGGAAGTACAGAAGACCACCGAATAGCCAAAGCAATCTTTAGAAAGAAAAATGGAGCTGGAGGAATCAGGCTCCCTGACTTCAGACCGTACTACAAAGCTACAGTAGTCAAAACAGTATGGTCCTGGTAGAAAAACAGACATATAGATCAATGGAACAGGATGGAAAGCCCAGAAATAAATCCATGCACTTATGGTCAATTAATCAACAACAAAGGAGGCAAAATATACAGTGGAGAAAAAGACAGTCTCTTCAGTAAGTGGTGCTGGGAAAACTGGACAGCTACATGTAAAAAAATGAAATTAGAACATTCTGTAACACCATACACAAAAGTAAACTCAAAATGGATTAAAGACCTAAATGTAAGACCAGATACTCTAAAACATCTAGAGGAAAACATAGGCAGAACACTCTGACATACATCATAACGGTATCTTTTTGGATCCATCTCCTGGAGCAATGGAAATAAAAACAAAAATAAACAAATGGGACCTAATTAAACTTAAAAGCTTTAGCACAGCAAAGGAAACCATAAACAAAATGCAAAGGAAACCTACAGAATGGGAGAAAATATTTGCAAACAATGTGACTGACAAGGGATTAATCTCCAAAATATACAAACAGCTCATACATACAGTTCAATATCAAAAAAAAAACCACAACCCATTCAAAAAATAGGCAGAAGATCTGAATAGACATTTCTCCGGAGAAGACATACAGATAGACAAAAAGCACATGAAAAGATGCTCGATATTGCTAATTAAAGAAATGCAAATCAAAGCTACAGTGACGTATCACCTCACAGTGCTCAGAATGGCCATCATTAAAGCATCTGCAAATAATAAATGCAGGAGAGGGTGTGGAGAAAAAGGAACCCTCCTACACTGTTGGTGGGAATGTAAATTGGTGCAGCCACTATGGAGAACAGTATGGAGGTTCCTTAAAAAACTAAAAATAGAGCTACCATATGATCCTTCAATCCCATTCCTGGACATATATCTGGAGAAAACCATAATTTGAAAAGATACATGCACTCCAGTGTTCAAAGCAGCACTATTTACAATAGCCAGGACATGGAAGCAACCTAAATGTCCATTGACGGATGAATGGATAATGAAGATGTGGTATATATATATATATATATATATATATATACAATGGAATATTACTCAGCCATAAAAAAATGAAATAATGCTATTTTCAGCAATATGGATGGACCTAGAGATTATCATATTATGTGAAGCATACTGGACAAAGAAAGACAAATACATGATATCGCTTTTATGTAGAATCTAAAAAAAAAATGTGATACAAGTGAACTTATATACAAAACAGAAATATACCCGCAGACACAGAACGCAAACTTATAGTTACCAAAGGGGAAAGCAGGGGGAATAAATGAGGAGTTTGGGATTAACATATACACACTACTATATATAAAATAGATAACCAACAAGGACCTACTGTATAGCACAGAGAACTCTACTCAATATTTTGTAATAACCTATAAGGGAAAAGAATCTGAAAAAGAA